>NW_020653561.1:677201-701549 GCF_003589595.1 Hyposmocoma kahamanoa | reverse complement strand
CCGACGGCGCTGCCGAAACGCGTGACTATAAAACCTCCCTTAGTGATGGAAAACCTCCTTCTGCGCTAATTCGATTGATTGAACGAAATACACGTATTCCATTCAATTAATCGATTCAAGTATTCGTTGATTACAAGTAGTCGTGAAATATGAATATAGTAGAAAAATGCCAAAACAAGATAGTTAGGCCCTTTATTAAAAGATGTTTTAAAAAAAATTTGATAACTTAATAAATTAAACTTTAATCTTTAATCAACTTCAAATATTAAAATTATTGTCCTTGATATAATATAAGCTTAGTATATAACGTCTTTTTGTAATAGAAGATCTTATCGCTTGACTTAAATAATGAAAACACACGTCAATATATGAACTTGCAACTGCCTTAATTAAATTTATTAGATGGTTTTCCGTCGGTGATTGATCAAATTGGTGAATGGCAAGACAACTGAAATGTTACTGCCGACAAAGTATCTAAAATCTTACTAATCAGAAGTGGTTTACTTAATTGTCGCCTTGCGTAAAGTTTTTGTGATTTGGTCATGACTTCTCGGATTTCTAACTCTGCTACTCTGCATATTTGGATAGCATCTTTGGTGGGATAAACAAGACCACCTTCATTCTTGTTTTGATGCGTAGAAAAGGCAACTAAGTGTTTTTCGATCGATTGATTGAACGGAATACGCGTAAATACACGTATTCCATTCAATTAATCGATTCTAAATAGAATAATTTTCGTCGTTTTGTATCGTCGTGTATTTGTTGATCCAAGTAGTCGTAATATTACTATAGTAGAAAAATACTATAATAAGATAGTTTAGTCCTTTATTTGACTTTAAAAAAAATTCAGACTTTGCTTTTTAATCGACTTCAAATATTAAAATTATTGTCCTTCCAGTAAAATGAGCTTATTATGTAACATCTTTTTGTAATAGAAGATCTTATTGATTAACATAAATAATGAAAACACACGTCAATATATGAACTTGCGACTGTCTTAATTAATTTTATTAGATGGTTTTCTGTTGGTAATTGATCAAATTGATGAATGGCAAGACAATTGAAATGTTACTATTGACAAAATATGGAAAAATCTTATTAATCAGAAGAGGTTTACTTAATTATGGCCTCGTGTGAAATTTTTGTTATTTGTTTATTATTATAAAGAGTTATAGAATATTTTTATAATATTGCTAAGGTCATAATAATTTTCGTCCCTTTGTTTTCAAAATCGATCAGAATCGAGAACAGTGTTACCTAAGTATACATCACTAAATGTTAAATTTGGCCAAAAAAAAAAATGTACAAGCGGCCGTACCACAGAAACTGTATGCATTACGCAAAAGTTAGTTCGTTCGATATTCATGGCGTATTAACAAAGGATCACAAATATATCGCACCAAGTAAGAGCCGCAATGTATTACAAATCACGAGGCATACACTGGGTTGCGTATTTGTTTTCTCGAAATTCATACAAAACCAAAATAATTGTTTTAAAAATAAATTATGCATCTTCTGATTACAAAATCTCTTGCCCGTGGAAGGAAACGTCCACGTTTACCCGTTAATCCACAGTTATGGTGCTTTTGCAGTTTATAATGGCACAATTATGCATTTTTCGCGTTTTCGACTGGTGTTTATCTACGATAACGGCCGAGCGCGTTCTGAAGTGTAGCAGCGGCAAGTAAATGAATTTAACTTACTTTGGGCACGCGAAGTACGTACACTTGCGGCGTTTATCTAGATATACTTATGTCTGTGATACCCGACACGTGTTTCACCTCTCCACGAGGCATCCTCAGGCGCTGTTGATTGCTCGACACTCGGCCGAGCGAAACACGTGTCGGGTATATTTGGTGGTGGTGTTTGTGACTGTACTTGCGCTTGTGTTATTTAATTTATTAATTTTATACGAAGGGAACTTGGGAAAATTAATCGCATGAAAAAATATTCAACACAAGCGCAGCTATTTTGCACGATTTAACCTTCACTATGTTCACTGAGTAGTGCAATAATTAACTTCCATTTTTATTAACTTGAACTTCCGCAAAGTAACGCCTGAATCTATTAATTACTTAAAACATTTGACTCAAAATGAAGTAGGTATGCTCTTCTTACCACACCTAACTAACTGCCTTATCATAACTAATTAATAAAGAACTAAAAAAAATTATGTTGTGTTTCCTACGTTCAGGCGCAAGTTGAAGAACTTTTTATTGGATAAGTCCCTTTACTCAGTACCAGAGTACAATTCAAAGTACTATATAAACAATTAAATTATCATATTTATTGATGAATTTGACATACACCGTGTTATTATACTTTAATTTATATTTATTAGTTATTAAGAATCCATAGTGATATTTCCTGTATACAGTACCTACACTTGACATTGTTAGTTAAATTCAATTATTTATTACTTACATTAATTATCATGATTGGTATATACATACTATTGTGTACTTTGACTTACTATTAAATAATTATTTCTCATTTATTTTGTAAACTGACGCTCACTTTTCGAAGAGCAATTTATTCTTTATTCTTAATTATTTGTGTTGTAATCATTGACCTACCAACAAATGGACATCGGGTCTAATACAAAAACTACTAAAAAAATGTCCGAAGTTAACCTATACAAACGTAGTGACATGTAACGAAATATAAAAACTATAAGATTTCATTTAAATTGTAACGTCATTGCAGTACTGTCTAATTTTGCATGCAACAATTTAAGTGCCCAAAAACACCATATTCAGCTTCTATTGGAAACTTAACAAAATGTACCATATTTAGCTTCCACTGTAAAATACTTGAACATAAAAGTAATGGAGTACCCTTTCTCGTAAATATTAATTAATTTTTATATACATTATTATGACGAATTTCGTACAACTTCACTTAAAGATATAATAAAGAGTTGGCCAGATACATACATACAAATATTACTACAAATGTGAAAATAACTATAACAAATGTACCATTAAACTAACTACTACTAAACGTAAACTCAAATATCCGTAATTCCGAAAACCGATTTATAATAAAACCGTTACACTTTCAAGTAATTTTGTTTTGTAATATTCCTAAAAAAAATACATTTGACATTATGAAAATTCGAACTCACATTATTTCGGGCAAATGTATTTTCTGACTTCTGATAGGTAATCCCAAGCAGTAAAACGAGTACACAATATTTTGTTAGTTATTGCTAACGTTTAATAAAAAGTCATTTTAAAAATAGGATTAAAATTAACGCGACTCTATAGTTTCTTTGTTCCAAGTATTGCAATCGCTTATAGTTCAAACAATTGAAAATGAGCAAGAAGTTTATATAAGTTTCTTGATATTGATGTAATGGGTCTCTTTCCATCTTTTGCGCATGCAATGTGTAGAAAAAGGACACTTAGCTATATAATTATTTTGTTTGCTTTTGTAATTTATATTTACGATTAATTTATATGTAAATTAAATACTATGCAACTGTACTAAATAACTCTTTTAAATGATAACTATGAAAACACAATATACTTGTTTAGTGAAAATATGATACAAAATCCTATTTTTACACTTTACTGCAGTAATGTTACAAGTTATTATTATATAGTACTGCATGATTGACAACCGCGCTGTCAGTCGAACAAACGAAGACTGTTGCTCAATTGACGGTCTGTATGCGATTTTAACGCCCTATAGGTGCGGACACTTTTTAGCGCGAACCCGACGTCCATTTGTTGGTAGGTCAATGGTTGTAATTGTATTAATATAGAAATACATTAAACCAAACATAACTAAAATACCGGCAGGCTACGATGGCCGTTTTGTTTTGTCCGCTCATCTAGTTTCGTATTAATTCATAACTACGTTGAAGCAGCTAATTGCCGTACATTGTTGTCAATTGTGATGTGCAGTAAAATTAATGGAATGTATAATTTTACGACACAACTCGGCATTTGATTTTGGAAAGTTTTAAAAATGAAATCGAATACGATCGTCACTTATAGCATACCTCCGGCAAACACGCGTCGACGCTCAATGTAAAACAAAGCAGTTTCGAATTCACATTGCTTAGGTTCATTGAAATATATAAAGTAAACATTTTTATTTTTCCTTTTAATCAGCTACCCCTTGAAACACTAGTTATAAATATAAAAACTTATAGATGTGACTAGCATTTGATTATATTTTTTCGAGAATGATTTGAGATTTCACCTCACTATTGTAGCCTGCCAAAACGGCCATCATAGCGTGCGGGTACTATGACGTAATTGCTTTTAAAAAAAAATTGTTAACATATCTAGAATCAGCGAAACAAGATCTACGACCCCGTATGAGCGATTTTTTTATATCTTATTTATTGTAGTTTTACTTTAAGCAAAGTTAGTGTAATCGAAATTTTTCAAAGAAGAAGAACTTTAGGTGTTAATATCTCGTAAGTTACCAAAATGCACATGCGTTAGGACAAAGGAGAACAGTATAACTGTGGCCGTAGCATGGCAGTATATGTGTGATAAACCTATTTGTGACAATGATTTATGTCAGTTGATAAAGCTAAGTTTACTTATTTGGTAATGAACTATTTGTCATACATTTTGAAGAACAAGGACAATCACATGAAATTGCGTATATAGCTTATATCTTTGTCATTTAATCATCGCCGTGAAAAAAAAGAAACAAGAAAATGTCTTTATAGTTTCTCTTTTTCCACATTTTACATTGTATTAGTTATTATTTACGAATTTCTAATTACTCTTGTTTATTGAAATGTATTAAAAACATTCTCCTCATATTTTTCCAATAATTTATATAATACATTAATTTGTTTGTTTTTATGTTTTCATTTCGTCTCGTTTGTCGCGCTTAATTTTTGCGTCGATAAAATAACTGTGTAGATCTGTCAAAATGTTTTTAAATCAGCTGTGAACTTGCAGCCATGTTTGGTACTATGCTAATCTTTTGCAGTTATTGGTCGCGGCGCTCGTGTTGACGTATAAATATTAGCTAGTGTGATATAATTTTTGAGAGGTTTATCACTTGAATTTGTAAGCTTAATGTGAATATAATAGCTTTTTCGCCGCGACATACTACGGGGGCTGGTGTAAGTACGAATTTGTTGCCTATGTTCGTGTAATCAAACTTTTAACTTTTAACATGGTAGTAACGGCGAATATATTTGAAACTAACAATTTATGACTTTAACTTAAAGATACATAAGCAAAGTGTACATAAATTCAAATTTACTTCAACTGAAACATATTCCAACTAGTTTAATTAGTTCGAGAACTAAAGAACACAAAGTTAATTAAGTTACCGTGTTTATAATGTCCATTTAACTTTATGAGAAGTTGTGATACTATTCTTAAGAAGATGCAAGTAAATTAATTTATAGCTGAAGAAGTTTTGTTCGATGTGACATTTTGTTTCTAGACAGTTCATTCTATTTATTGATTGAACATCGAGAAAGCAACTCTTCAAAAGTGTTTACGAGATTGTACATAGGTTGATGGACTTCATGTCTATTGTGCAACGAACAAACTAGATACGATACGATAGCTGCGGAAATTCCTTCCAGAAATGACAATAGCACATATTTTCTATGTGATAAAATTTGTCCTCTCGATGTTGTAGACCCAGTTTTGTCATCATAATCTTCATATTCATTTAAATAGTAGTTATTGAGAAAAACAATAAAGAGTGAAATAGAGTTTTGAAAAGCCCGCACAGGAAGTTGTCGTCTATATGACGTACTTCCGGAATAAACTACGATTTTGCTTTCTAACCAAGTAGTAGCTATTCATCGAGTATATAACCAGAAATTTAATCTCTAAATTAACAAAAAATCCATCCCAAAAATTCGTGAGGTCCGCTGGTTCGTTCCGTGGCTTACTTTGTGATGGTGTGACCTCCTTGCATCGTCATCCCACCTTTTTATCGTCTCCGGTTCCTGGCCACTCGTATTTAAATTTAAGTTTTGAATTTTACCATAGTTCTTTTGCCTCGCATTCTGATTTCGTTTCGTTTCACCGTCACTCCCTGCTCAATCGCGACAGCGTACGGAGCTTTTGAAATTCTATCGCGTCCAATTTTGATTCATTTATTAAATCTGTAATCATTCGTAATTTAAATCATGTGCCAATTTTTAATAAGTTTATAGCCACTACAGACTTATCATGTATGAATACGTATCTGTAATTCAGTATATTTCGCCACTTTTGGGGTAAGTGTACTTAATATCTTTATATTCATCATCATTAAGTTAGGAAGTGTTTTATAATAATGTACTTGTTTTCTTTGCATACCTTTTATTGTTACAGCCTTACTTCTTTGTTACCTTTTTTCCTTAACAGACATGAAATAAATTTGTGGACCTGAAGTTTTCTGTTACTTCCGTGAACCCGGTCACGGCTTGTTAGGGTTATAACCCTTTTAAGTTGGTATACCGTCTGGCACGGTATGCTAGAATCCGGTCGGAACGAAGGAACTTTTTCTGAGTGTTTGATCGTTGTATTAATAATTATAACAAAGTTGCTATTGTCAATTCTACTCTGTCTATTTTACTCTCATTGTCCACAATGTTAAGTACGAAGATTCATTCGCATCATGCATCTTTTAATTCGGTCGAATATTACTTGTTTGACAGTAATTGTTTCGGTCTGAGAACGAGAGTATAGGGCCTATTTTTGGCAAACATCATAAATCGGATTTTTATCATCCAATTATACGGAAGCTGTATAAACAACCTTTAGTGTAAAGTTTTTTGTTCACTATAGTTTTAAACATCGTGAATGGCACATTTTGAATAACACCCGGCATTTTATTTATAGATGTTTATTCACGTGTTGTGGAAACAATTGTAACTTTCAATAAAAATATATTTCTGGCGTAAAGTTGTAAGTGTCCATGACACGCATTCCAAATACGTCTCACTTTGAATTGTTATTTTTCTCTTCTGATTCCTTTTTTACTTCATTTTTTAGTTTTCTTGCTTTCGCCAGGGGCTCTGAACTTCAGATTGAAAATGGGTCACACACATATTTTTGAGTTGCAGGAGTTGTGAGCTATTGAAATGGTCATGAACGCGTAAATGTTTCAATTTACGGAAACGTTTTAATAGGGGGTGCTCCTATGTTCGTCCAGGGAAATACTGCCACCTTACCTATTTCTACTGCCAAGCAGTAATGTGAGACTTGTCAGTCAGTGCCCCTCAGATCTTTGCGATTAAAGCTCTGTAGCACTGGGACTGCTGTGGACAGATGTGTCGCTTACCACCAGGCGCACGACTTGTTCATCCCGTCACTTGATTATATTTAAAAGTAAAAAAAATATGATTCTAAAAATTAGAACAAGGTTTAAGAAATTAACTTTTTCAATGGAAATGAAATATTTGAAAAAAGTTAATTCTTTTTGATCCTTGGCACTGAGCTGCCGGATTTTAATTATAGTAATTACTTTGTCCGGATTATGCGAAAGAAGTCATTACGAGACAAATAAATTTTGTTACATTTTCTTCATAATTATACTTGAATGTTTCTTTGACTTTGTGTAATACTTATTTTTACATTTTTAGCCATTGACTTACAAATAAATGGACGACGGGTCTAATACAAAAACCACGAAAAAAATGTCCCAAGTCAACCTATTTAAACGTAGTGACATGTAAAGGAATATGAAAAAGCTAAAACGTTGAATTTAAATTGTAATGTCATCGCAGTACTGTCTAATTTTGCTTGCTTCGCTGTCAATCTAACAAACGAAGACTAAAGCGTGAATGACGCTCTGTATACGATTTTAATGCCCTATAAGTTCGGACACTTTTTAGCGCGGACCCGACGTCCATATAATTGTAAGTCAATGTTTTTAGCTATTTGTTTCCTTATGCCTACGACAATACAACGTTTCTACACTATGAAACCAAAATTTAAGGCTATTAACCCATTCATGAACATTATTATTTTTTGTGCCGTATTTTTTTTACGATACCAAGTGACTGGACGAAAAATTCGAGCGCCTGGTGGTAGGCCACACACCTGTCCATAATAGTTGCAGTGCCACTCAGAGCTTTAAATCACATAGATCTAAGGGGTACTGACACTGCGCCCGTCACCCTGAGACATAAGTTGACAAGTCCCATGTGTCTGTAATTTCACCAGCACTCTTACCCTTCAAAACCGGAACGTATATGTAGTAGCGCGCATATAACTGCTTGGCGCCAGAAATAAGTAAGGTAGCAGTACTTCCTTGGACGAACTCTTTCACATGGCGCTCTACTGCTACTAAAACGGTTTGATTCAGTAATTATAATTACGCTTTATCGCTGACGACTGATCCCATCAACGTTCTTGTATAAAAAGAAAGTGCGGCCGTCGACCTTTTATTTACTGACATTTTTAATTTATAAATTTAAAATATTTATTGACGTATTTAATTTATAAATTTAAAATGTTTATTGACATATTTAATTTATAGATTCAAAATGTTTATTGACATTTTTAATTTATAAATTCAAAATATTCATTGTCATTTTAAATTCATAAATTCAAAATATTTATTGACATTTTTATTGTGACATTTTAATTTATAAATCCAAAATATTTATTGACATATCTAATTCATAAATTCAAAATATTTATTGACATTTTTAATTAATTAATCCAAAACATATATTGGTAGTTTATGTAGTTATATAATTTTGGAATGACCACGGACCAATGAACAACACGAGCGGACTGCTAGTCTCCATAATGCAGATCTTAAACCTCTTATAATAGACTTAAATAGATAATGATTTTAAATAGATAGTCTCTTTTAAATAGATTATGCTTATCAAAAGCGTAAAAGTAGTTTATATTATGTAAATGCTCATGCTTGTCTAACTTAACTATTATTTAATAATTTAACTTTTTAATTCATTAAACCCTTCCCTTATCGCCAGTTTGTCTCAAGAACCTTTTTGAAAGCTAATATATATTTCATTTCGTATACACTGCAAATTTTGAAGTGAATTTAAACATTAATATCTGGCATTTAAAGTTTCTTGTTCGTTAATTTCAAATGGGAACGAGTTCTGAATTAACGGTAAACTCAAAATTACGATGATGTGAAGTTAAAAGTAATGCTGACATTACTGCTTGGCGGCAGAAATAAGTAAAGTTGTAGTACTTCTTTGGACGAGCTCTATCACAAGGAGCTCTACTGCTACCCCAATGTTACAGTTAATATAATTTAACCTTTAACTTATGCCAACGCATATCGTTAAAAGTTTAATACCGTCAATACCTTTCTTTGCAGTAGAACTTCTTGTGAACGAGTTCGTCCAGGGAAGTACTGCCAGCTTACCTATTTCTGCCGCCAAGCAGTAATGTCAGCATTACTGTGTTCCGGTGCTTGTGAAATTACAGGCACATGGGACTTGTTAACTTATGTCTCAGGGTGACGGGCGCAGTGGCAGTGCCCCTGAGATCTTTGCGATTTAAAGCTCTGAGTGGCACTGCAACTGTTATTGACAGGCGTTTCGCTTGCCACCAAGCGCACGACTTGTTCGTTACGTCACTTGATATTATAAAAAAAATGTAATTAACCAAACATTTTTTTGTTTTGGAATTTCATCTATGAAGGTACCAAGTTTTATTAACTAAAGAAATATTAAAGACCCAAGACCTCAAGATGCAGAATAAAACAAGCGTCCCGCTGTCCCCAAGATTCTAAAAATAAGTCCCGCTTTGGCAAAACATTATTATTGGCTATTTTTGTTCCCGTATATAACCAAAGTTAAATTAGAACTATAATTGCTCATCCTGGAAGTTGAACCTAAGAACGGCAGTCGAAACGGAAATAAATCTCTGATCAAACTGGAAACTCATTCGATATAAATCCTTCATATGGAATGAGCCTGTTAAGCAGATAAAAAATATAACTCAAGGTAAGAAGGGATATCAGCGTGGTCGATATGACCTAAGAAACCTTTTACCAGCAGTAAATTGTTGATAAATCAACTTCGTTAGAGAACAACCATTTAGGATTTTAAGCAGGCGTCTCAGGTGGGCAGTTAAACACCAAGGACGTTAGCCATACACGATTCTTGCATTATATCCCATTAGGGAAAAATGGGAATTTAGGATAAAGTCCCAAGACGCGAAAGTTACGTTATCTTACCTGTGACACTACAAGCGTAAATATGAAACTTCACGTTTAATTTTATCAGATTATAAAAGCCTCAAGCTACAGAATAAAACAATGATTGTGTTGTACGACTACGGATATGGATAACGTGGCCAATTCATCCCGCTTTGTGCTGGACAGTCCCGCTTTTAAGTTTCGTGTCCCGCTGTCCCCAAGATGCTTAAAAAATTCCCGTTATGATAAAACGTTGGCTATGTTTGTTTGTTGTAAATTAAACAAAAAAAACTTATGCTTTGTAATCAATATTTTGTTATACTAAGAACCGAGTTGACTTTTCTTACGCGTTCAACAGCAAAGATAAGCAAATTGTTTCAGTACACATTTAAGACTAATTCAATATTTTAAAGGAAGCTCAAAAGTCCATTTTCAATTTAAGAAACCATGCCAAGTACAGTGTCTTGGAAGCGATGTACGATTTTGTACCAATTGCAGTGGAGACTGCTCGAACTTGGAGTGCGGAGGCCAAAGAATTCATCAGGGAGTTAGATCGTCGGCTTAGAAATAGAGGCTGTAATCCACGCTCTGGATGCAACAAATTTCGTTGGCCATTCGGCGCGGTAATGCTGCCAGTGTTATGGGACGTTTGAACCAGCTTTCAGAGAGGTCATTTTTCATTGTAATAATTGGATAAAAATAGCTATAGTCTGGCGATTTATATTTGTGTCTTCCTGACGATGCGTACGTTGCTGATTGACATATATGTAATTAATTTAGGTTTTGAATTAATAAAATTGACTTGAAATTAAAAAAAACTTAAGAAATAAACATTATTACTTAAACTGAGTTGTAATGTCGACGGGACATTGATACCAGAAATCAACAACATTGGCGTGCAACTGGGAAACATAGGTGTTCCGGAATTTAATAAATAATATTTAGAATAATATCTTGGTGGAGATTTTTTAAGTACAATTTTAGGATCGTATCGTCTATTTATCAGTGGGGATTTTTTAGTGAGGATTTTTGTGGATCAAATCAAGATAAGTATTTTTTTAACTGTTGATCATTTAAAATTTTTAGTTAATTTTTTTAACATTTCTTAAATATCACAAATATTTGAGTTTTACTTTTAAAACAATAATAAATTAGGCGTCCCGCTCTGAGCGAAAAAAATAAAGGTCCACTTAATATTTTAGTGACGACTTCAATATCTTACAATATTGCAATCGTCACTAAACACTCATTTTAGTGAGCGTAATTCCCAAGATTTTATAATTCGGCTGACTGTTTTTGAGACACCAATACTTCAGAGAGTAATTTAGGTCCGGAATTAGCTGAGCTTCAAAGACGATATTAGACCGCCGATGTTCTATTCACCATGAGTGCGCTAACTCCGCCTATTTAGAACTTCCAACAGTGATATAACAAAGCATTTGATAGCCCCTTGTTGCATACGACAACCGATATTAGAGTTGTTCACTCAAACTTAGCAATGAAAACATTGGTTAAAGGAAACAAAATGAAAACAAATGAAAATTATAGAAATATGAACGTTCTATTATTGTACTTCTGGTTTTGCAATCAGCAAATGACGACCATAAACCTTTAGGGATAAAGTTTATTCCACAAGCAAATTTTTTTAACTAATGTAGATAAGAAGCGTATACCTTTAATTCGTGAAGGTAGCACTTATAGGTAATACATTCTTCTGGAAAATCTGCTCCCTTCAGGCTGAACCAAGTGGCGACCAGTCATCCTGACGTCAGAATGGCTGGTCAAACTTTTTTTTATTTCTCAGAACGTATGAAAGGTAGCAATTATTTAGAAAAAGTAGCGAATAGTAACATATAGGTAGCAATTCTTGAATATACACTCAGTGCCAGATGCGACAGGCGACCAGCCATCCGGGCGGTCACAAGCAAAGGCCGTGGGTTCGAATCTTATCTTTTTTTATAATATTAAGTGATTAGACGATCAAGTCAATAACCCTCCCTAGTGAGACACAAGTCCCATGTTATCATTATAAATAATAAACAAAATACAATAGTAATATAAAGTACCAAACGTTTCGTCGTAATTAAACTACTTGCATGTCGCTTCTAGTTTTGGCCGTTCTATATATCATTGTTAATTGTGTACCCACTTAATGTAGAATAATTTTTATACTCAATCTTTGTCGTTCGATATTTCAACTGGACTATATTTAGTTTTTTTTTTCTCATGTTAAGTGATTGAAAATTGTAAGTGAGAAATAAAAACTTTAAACCTAAATCCCATGTGCCGGAAATATCACCAGTACCCTTCCCCTTTAAAACCAGAACGCACTAGTTTTCATATTACTGCTTGACTTCAGAAATAGGCAGGGAAGTACTGCCACTTGGCAGTACTTCCCTGGACGAACTCTTCAGTTCAGTTCAATACATTAACAGTGCTACTACAACCGGTTTCGTCGAAACTTACAAATATAATTAGTGGTGGTCGCATAATGTACAAAATATTATAATTAAAAACTGACAAAAACTAGTAAATATGTAAAGAAAACATATAATAAAAATTAGTAAAAATTAACAATGTCAAAAATAAAGCGAAAAATCATGTTAATGTCAAACTTACATAATTTACATTTCTAAGCCTCCATAAAATATGCGCATGTCAAAAATGAATGAAAGTCAATAATAACATAAATTAGTCAAATACATCTGTAATCTTATGTAATCTTACTAGATATAAAAACAATTATAATTGGGCTCTAAATCCATCTCGTATTCATATAATCATTTATATTATAAAAACATTTATCAATTAAATACTGCTTACATTTATTCTTAAACAAATCTACATGTAATTCACGGATAGATTTTGGGACTCTATTATATAATCTTGGCAGCATACAGAGCACACTTTTTGACATAAATGCAGTTTTATGTGGCATCATAGATACTGCATCATTATCTCTTCTATTCCTATGTCTTACTTCCACAAGTTTGTTGAACAGGTTAGGGTTTGTTTTGACAAATAATACTGATTCTAGAATATACAATGATGGCACCGTTAGTATATTATACTTTTTAAAATAGGGCAAACAGCTGTCCAAGCGAGAAATGCTAAATATAGCTCTTATACATTTCTTTTGTGCTTTAAATACTAAATCCCGATCTGTAGAATTACCTCAAAAAATAATCCCATAGCTTAAATGTTATCAGACTTTATATACGAAACTTAATTTGAAATTTACCATGAGCTTTTCGGTGAACATTGTGATAGAACCTGCACGTCGAAGAAGCTTGGCAGCAGTGGGCCATATAGGTTGATGATAATGATGATGGTAGACATCTAGAATGCTTTCGGCGGTTCCGAGACAGCAGCGGTTCGAGTGTTCATGCTCGTTTTGATATTGATACAGGTTGATATTGGAGACAATTTTTTTTTTTGGAGAAAAATTTGGGTTCATCATAAGCATAACACGAAAAGTTTAATAAGTCTTTGAAAACGACGTAAATAATTTTCACTATTACACTATATACACTATATAATACGACGCAATTGGCGCCATACTTGGCTTGAGTTGAGACGCCTTCAAACTGCAACAGGCAAAGCTGATTGCAACTTGTCTACCTCTTTACCTCGAAAGCCTCTTGGCATCATTCTTACAAGGAATACGTGACACGGATGATTAAATTACAATTTGCATGAATATTTCAGAATGTGAGTCGTCATAAAATGGTTATAAAATGGATGTGATGAAAAGTTTATCACATTACGTTTTTCGTAATACCTTAAAATTACTTTTGCAATGAAAAATGTGTAAGTGCTTTCTTACACAATCTATGAACGGAATTAACGGCCTTTCCTCAATCGATATGCATGAATTTGAAACTAGCATAATAAATACAAATATACAGGTTGTGTGAAAGGTCAAATGTGAGGTCTAAGGTCAATCACGTTAAATCTAAAAATAACTAAGTTCATCATATTAAGTGAAAGTGGAAAAAATTGTAGATGTAAAATTTTATGTATGTAAATAATTGGGACAGTGAAAAAAAAGGAAAAAAAAGACTACTGCGATTCGTTAGGGAAAGTACGAGGTCAAAAAGATTGCGGATTGACAGGGAAGTGGGGAAAATTAGAAAGAAAGAAAAGCAATTTATTCAGCACAATACACGTGGAGTACAATATTAATAGTTAGTATTAAAAGTGTATTATTGCACTGAAAAGGACCCAACTCAGCTAATACTGCAGCAGGGCCACAGCGCTGGTTTTCAGTGGACCCTTTTCGAAAATGCCGATTAAAAGAAATAAAAATATATGAATAAAATAAAAACAAAACGTGGACGCGAGTTAAATAAAAACTTAAACATGAAACAATATAATTAAATAGGAAACATAACACAAATTTCAGCTAATGTCCCAACAAAGATTCACTCTGCTTTTTCTTTTTAATTTTGTATTTTGAGGCGCATTACACAAATAAAATTGTTCCAGACGTGTTTTGTAGATTTAGAAAATTAAACAAGTTATTGTAAATTGTTAAGTTTATTTTAACGTCACGATATTCGCCATCACGATATTCAAAACTTTTGTGAAATTACTCCACTAGTTTGTTATAAATACAAAGATCGAGCAGTAAAAAAAAATTCTTCAATCCGGCTGAATGCAATGCCAACTAAGCCATGAAACGAACTAGCGGACCTTACGAATTTCTCTATGTGCCTGTTGCAAATCTTAGCCTTTGGTTTTCAATTGCCGTAGAGCCATCTGTGAGAAATATATTTCCCTTTACAGCTACCAGCAGCCGACTAAAGATGTCGCTTTAATAATTGTGATTGTTAAGATTATTGCATAGTCGGAACACTCGAGGCACTGCTATTTCTGAATCGCTGAAAGTATTCTAGACCTTGCGCTTATCTTAGACATACCAAGGTGATCGAGGAGGTTATTCAAAACGGTCGTAGACGACACTCACACCATTTCTTCTTTAAGCGAACATCTTCAAGAACAAGTTTCTTAACTTTTACGACCATGTCTGACCGCTCACGCGATGCGCTCATCCTACCGCAAAATGGCGGCTATTTGGTTTCGAAAATTAGAAAAGGATTCAGTTTTAATACAAATTTTTAACAATAAAAATTATTATTCTGCATTGCTAAATAAATACCCTCCGTACTACCAACAAAAACATCTCAAATAAAATGCAGTAATACACCGCAAATCCTGCACTTAAAAAGCACTAATGACATTTTTGGTGTACTTGGGTAAATATGATAATATTCCGTTTGAGTGGTTCTAATGTTTACTATGAAATTACTCCTTAAAGTATAGTTTATAAACATTTATATTCAGGGTAAACTTAAAAAACGCTACTTACGGTATGTTTTCAATAAATAAACACCGAAATCACCAGCCCAAACAATAACACACACGATTGTCGTGACGTATTTTTGAAGTTGTTTATTTTTTTAAATGACAGACCCAGGCATTAAAAACTTTATGGTTTGCTAGAGTAGTTACCGAAATAGCAATTAGTATTAGTTCTTTTACCTGTTATAACTTCAGTATCCGATAAATCGATATAAAATCATCACCGGCACCTCTAGGTGTAGTATGCTTCCAGAGACGCATGAATCGCGTGAGCGGCTGAGGAAGTGCGCTTAATGACCCATCGGTCCGAGCGGTGATCGTCTTCAATTAACTATAGGCCTTTCTAGAATGGCATATGCCACTTATGATGATGAATAATTGTTTTTCAAGAGCAAAAGTACCTCTAAACAGATGCTATTCTTCTAAAATGGTCTTGCTATTTGATAAGGAACCCTATAAAACTCAATTTTGTCCATGGTTGGAGTTCTCTTCCTCATTGAGATGTTAAAGTAGCGATAAGTAAGGCCGGACACGTACAGTCGGAATTCCATTTCGGAATAACGATTCGAGTTCCCGTATATACATCACACATATAAGTTTATTTCCATTTGAAACAACAAGACTCAGCTGCGAGACGCGAGACATTCGCGCAGCGAAGATTCGTACAGCATTTATCACTGTATGTTGCGGTCCTACAAAATCTATGGAATACGTACTTGCATTCGGAACGGCTTTCTCCGTATGGCTTCATACGGAATTTCGAAACGGAAAAAAAAACCGACCGGAATAGTACTGTATGTGTGTGTTAAATCCGTGTTTTGTATGTGGCCGACCTCAAACGTGAACGGCTCGATAGGACTGATATTGAGCACTCCCCTCCCCTCTCCATCCCCTCCATTCCGAATCGTATCATTCTAAAAAAATACTAGTTAACTTCGTCTAGATAATTTTGTGTAAGTAGTTACTGATGTAATCAATTTGGTACAACACTAGCTCGACTCTTCAATCAACACGTGTACTTTTCTTTTCACTTACTCCTTTTCTACCCACGGCCTCAACTTAACGCACACCTGACTTGAAATTCTAACTCAAGTAAGGTAAAAGAGCTCAGTCTAAGGACTTGGAGAAAACGTTGTTAGGCAGATCTGATGGCACACGAAATGGAACAAATTCATCACAGATATGACTCCAAAATGTGTTATATCAATAGCCCTTATCGAGTATCGGGTAGAAATATTGAAATTGCTTTGCAGTGAAAACCCTAAAAATCCATGATTTTGTTTGTTGACATTTGTTTTAATACAAACTTTCATCTCCTATTTCACCGCCTCTTAGATTTATTTTTGTGACAAAAATAGCCATGTCCTTCTTCTAAGTCCCATCCATTTCTATATCAAAATTCATCAAATGGTTCAGAAGTCAGCAGCGGTCTGGCGTAAAAACGTAACGGACAAAGTTACTTTTTACATTTGTAATATTATTATAGTGTAGCCGCCGATTAATAAAATCTTTGTCCTGAGAAACGTGCGGTAAGAATAATTTACAATCTGTAATAAATAACATTCTTACACTAACGTCTCAGTATTTTTATAAAAATATAGTGACAGACATAATATTAATACGAAGAATAAAAATAAACTAGCTGTTCTTGGCAGTTGCCTTCATAAAGTCTCAAATTCATTTAGGAGGCAATGTATATGCTTCTATGAGATGATTCCTATTGATATTCAAAATTTACCATTTACGAGGTTTAAAACTATTGTGAAACAAAAACTTTATACTAAAGGTTATTATACAACTTCTGCGTACTTGGATGACAAAAATCCTTGGTAGTAGCCCGTTTAGCTCTTTCAGGTATTCTCGAATTCTAAGATCTTTAAATTAAATATTGCAATGGTAAATGTATATAGTAAGTAATATAGAATTTCTTGCTCATTTTTCTCAGGGGAATCTCTTACGAATGAGCAGTAGAGTTAAACCAGTATGACGGTTTCAAGTTCAATTTGCTTACCTATGAAACAAAGATAACTTGACTGTGACTATATTAAATAGTATGGATAGTATGGATATTCTTAGTTAATAATATGTAATATCTTTGAAATATGCTGAGGTACTTGACTATCAAAACGATTTCGCTTTAGTATGACGCACGGTTTCCTAATCCTCTTGCGTAAAAAGACCTTTCAATAATTAATATATAAGAAATCATAATGTATATTTGCCAATAAAGACTTTACGATTTTGTCAAGACGCCGTTGAGGTCTCCATTGAGAAGCAATTATTCTCCTACTGTGCTACTGCCGCACTTATTTAAATTTATCTCTAGGGCCTAGACCAGTGGTGGTGAACCCTTTTATTAGGGGTCAGTAAAAAAACATAAGAAATTACACGGGGGGCTAGAAGTTTTACAAAATGCTTTGTCTTTTTAACCGGCTTCAAAAAAAGGAGCAGTTTCCCAATTTCACTGTATTTTCTTATATGTACGTTACGCGATAACTCATTTGACATTTATGAACCGATTTTGATGATTCTTTTTTTGTTGGAAAGAGGATACCTCAGTATTGGTCCCATTATAGGTGGTAAAGTATGAATCCAGTTTAGCACACATTCGGTAACATATTTCAATCAAACTTGGCAAATAGATATAAGTCTACGAACTTTTGAGGTCGGTTTTTTTAGTACTCTTTTTAAGTACTAAATGACGAGACAAACAAGTTGTGCGCTTAGTGGTTAACGACACGCCTTACTATGAGAGTAGTTATAGTTTTAAATCGTAAAGTTCTAAGACACATTGCCACTGCACTCGCACCCTGATACATAAGTTGACAAAACCCATGTGCGTGTAACTTTACCAACACCCTTACCGTTCGAAACCGAATAGCAGTATTGCTCGCATTACTGCTTGGCGGCCGAAATAGATAAGCTGGCTGTACATCACACTCACTTCCACAAAGAACTCTACTGTTACTAAATTATAAATAAGCCATTGTTAATAAAAAGTTTGAAAACAATGAGTGTACTGGCTGCTCCAGTAGCTATCTGGATAAAGGATGTGCAAACGGGTTGATCTGGGGTCAGGACTTGACTATGAAGCTTATTGTGCTTGCACAGGTTATATTGCCTTCTCGTATACACTAAGGGTCGGTAGGAAGGGTAACCATAAAAAAAACTTATGTAGAAAATGTACTGGAGTGTTAATAAAAGTAAAATAGATTATACTCGTCACTTTAAAATACATACTTTGTATGGGAATTCTATGTAATTTTTAAGGAAGAAGATAAAAGTGGTATAAAATGTAGCAAACATAATACTTAATGTTTGTAAATACATTTTATTTACTTACCTTCTACTTAGAGAAGACTCAGCACTAGGATGTATTACAATAATAATAATATTAAGTGTTCGCCGGTCCTTGAACCTGATTCCCTGACCCTAGCTGACTGTGCCATTGCCGCCAATACCGCCTCTTCCATTAAAAAGTAATCTTTTAGGTCATGAGGGAGGTGATACTCTCAAACCAGAAAATTCCCTGTACTATGAATACCAGAGCAAAGGAATTCACTCCGGGTCACTATCCGGAATACCCAAATAAGAATCAATTAAAAAGTTCATTTTCCCAATTGGTCCTACCGGGAATCGAACCTGGGACCTCCTCATTCAACGCACACATTATAAGGTATGATTCTAAATATAACTATGTTACGTGTGTTAAAGAAAATTATAGATACAGCTTGTTTGCTTTTGAACCCGCTTTCAGGTTTACTTACGGTTCTCTATTGTATGTTTTAAAACTAACTTACCATACTTCTTTTCAAAGTTTAATCAATTTTCCGTTAATTAATTTAATAGGTATCAAGCGTGTTGTATGTATATACAGTTTGTTGTGGGCTTCAACCGGTCCCAAGTTAATGTTCCTTCTCAAACCCACGAAAATTAGACAATGAAAAAAAAGCCACGAAAATTAGACAATTGTAGTCGCTTTTTTTAAATTTTATTTATTTCATACAAAAGGCATACAAGAAAATATTATACCTCGCAAAGTATCATTTCACGCCCGAGGCGTGATACATAGGGCAGTTGCACATTGACAGACTGCATACACACGGGTTTCAGAAACTATATCAATTTTGTACTATGCCTCATTCGGCGTCCCGAAGCTTGCCGAAGCATCCCCAAAACTGTCAGTTTTTTATAATATTAAGTGTCGGGACGAACAGGTCGTGTGTCTGTGAGCAACGTGTCCCTAAGAGTGGTTACAGACATCGCGTATGCATCGCTGCTAAAAGTCGCCGTGTGTAACCATTCTAACAATCCCAATGCCACTCAGAGCTTTAACAAAGATCTGAGGGGCACTGTCACTTCGCCCGTCCTCTGAGACATTGACAACTTCCATGTTTCCCTTCGAACCCGGAACGCAGTAATGTTCACATTATTGCTTGGCAGCAGTAATAGGTAAGAAGACAGCACACCGCCGGACGTACTCTTTCACAAGGAGCTCTACTGATACAAAAAAATCGTTAGATCGTATATCGGTATCCTTAAGCAAGCCGCAGCTTTATTTTGGTAGCTCCGACCATTATCATTGAAAAATCAACTATAATGCGATAACTTTAAAGATACCTTTCGTCATTTGAAAATCGTCCGATGAACCGTTCCGTCAGTGGGCGGCGATTCTTACGCGCCATTTACCGTTCGTGGTATTCAACAAGTGAAAAACGTGTGTGCTTCTTTTCGTACACAATAGTAGCTACTAAATAATATCCCCAAAGAAATTGTTCGCTGTGACAAGTTTATTTGATTTGAAAGATCTCCGTTTTACGTTCAAAATACGAGTAAAACAGATTATACTTCTTACCCAAGTCAGTTAAATTGTCAATGAAAAACTATTTTCGCTATCCAAAATAACTCGATTTAAATGTACCCAAACTGCCGCCTTTAGTTGAAAGGGCGCAAGAGACATTTTCATAAAAAAATGTTATGTACAGGTACTGCCGTAATCAGTAACAAAAAGCTGATTAGTCACTATTTTTATTTTTTCATAGATGGATAAGGTATGAAGTTACTGCAAGTTTTAAGTTTTTGTCACAAGCGCCCTTTCAACTATCAGGACAAACTTTGAACGGCCTTTATGCGTATTTTCTCGTATAGTTTTTTTTCTAATTCGTTATTTTAGTTTTCATGAACTCATTTACACGTTCCACTGCTGGGAGCGGGTTTCTTCTCATTAGACCATAGTCCGCATCGCTGATTCAAGACGGATTGGGGACTTCACATGTTTTCCGAGGGTTGTGAACCTTCTTCGACGTGCAGGTTTCGTTAGGTAGTGTTTTTCTTCACCGAAAAGCTCATGATAAATTACAAATTAAATTCCGAGAAACTCAAAGCTGCAATTGTTGGCTTCGAACTCATGGCCGTTAGACCACTATGGCTTATTATAATTAAAATAACAATAAATATAATATTATTTTAGTAAATTATTCTTAATTAGAAAAGGACACTGTAGTAGCAGTAGAGCTCCTTGTGAAAGAGTTCGTCCAGGGAAGAACTGCCACCTTACCTATTCCCGCCGCCAAGCAGTAAGTTAGCATTACTGCGTTCCGGTTTGGAAGGGTAAGGGCTGGTGAAATTGCTAGGTGACGGGCGCAGTGGCAGTGCTCCTAAGATCTTTGCGATTTAAAGCTCTGAGTGGCACTGCAACTGTTATGGATAGGCGTGTCGCTTACTACCGGGCACATATAAAAAAAACTCGTTAATCAATAAAACCTATTTTGATCAACACATTTTTATTTTAATATCCTTAAAAACCTGAGATAAGTGTTTAACGTCACCCAACTAGACTGTACTTAAATACTAAAATAACAACAAATGCCACTCAAATTAGACACTCTAACCAGAATGACCCCTTAATTAACTGGCGACAAATATAAAAACATATCAATATTTTTTTAATCCCATACGGAGTTAAATAGAAACAAAACATTGTTTCTATCGGAATAAATAAAATATTCAAATGGATATATGCCTATGAAAATAATTTTGTTTTCCATTTCTGTTTTTGATTCATCAGTATACGGTTTCACACGGCATTTCACGACAATGAAAGTATAAACGAGCGAGTAAAATAAACAAATATAGAAATTTATTTTCATCGCAAATAAATAAATATATATTTTTTAAATGATACCTAATGACGGGACAAATAACTCTTGCGCCTGGTGGTAAGCGACGCGCCTGTCCAGTTTTAATTCGCAAAGACCTGAAGGGCACTGTATAACCCCGCACTAGAAGACCCGGGTGCCATGAACACACACATAAACAACCACAAATTACACCCAAACTCACGAGAGATATAAATGTAGGCCATACAAATATTTCTCCCTGGCCGGAAATCGAACCAGGGACCTTTGCGTGGCTGCCCAGCATAGTAACCGTTTGGCCATGGAGGCAATCAAAAAACCCTGCATCATAAGTTGACAAGTCCGATATGCCTGTAATTTCACCAGCACCGCATCCGATTCGTATGCGTTCCTAATCCGAGATTATACAAATCTAGAAATCTCGGACCCACTTCGGATGTCGCTTGTGTACTAAGCCCGATTCCGAATAATAAATATAAAATACGAATATCACTTGTACACCTAGAGATAAAATTATCCCTGTGACATGACCGTCATTTCTCGGATACGCTTCGGACGTAGTGGGCAGGTCTCTTATACAAATACCCTTCAAAACTCGAACGCAGTAATACTTACGTCGTAACTATTAAGTAATCTGTGGTAATAATAATAATATAATAATAAACTTTTTATTGAATTGATATTCAATTATTTTTTGTGAAATTACTCCACTAGTTTGTTATAATTATTAATACAAAGATCGAACACTCAGAAAAAAAAAAATAAAAAAAAATAAATAATTGAATGTCAATTCAATAAAAATTTCATTAATACAATGAATAGCGACATCTCTCGCCAGGACTGGTAGCTGTAAAGGTACTAACTGGGTGATAAATCTGTTAAAGATTTCTCATAGATGGCGCTACGACTAAAAAGTCGTTGAAAGACCAAGTATACAAAGACACGACGCAAGCACATAGAAAAATTCGTAAGGTCCGTTGGTTCGTTCCGTGGCTTAGTTGGTTTAGCGTCTGGCACGGTATGCAAGAAGACGTCGGTTCGAATCCGACCGGATCGAAGGAATTTTTTCTGAATGTTATTTCTGAGTGTTCGATCTTTGTATTAATAAACCATTTGTTTCACGCCATAGCCCATAAGATAATGGTGTTAGTTACAAAAGAAAACCTTAGAACTATGTTAGTATGATTACACTAAATTTTGTGATATCGATAGAAAATTTAAATATTAAAATTTGGAAAATGCACAATTATTACTTAATTTGACCAATTGTAATGGTTACCCAAAACTTTAAAATTGTACAGTCAAAACGATGGGCAAACATCCTCATCATTGCGCTATAGCAGAGACGACACTTTTTTACGCCTAATAGTATAAAAGTCGTCTGTCCGCGCTTCAGCAAACATGTTGCACTGCAGAGCCGTGGCAGTCCCTCTTTTGTACAACCAACGAGTGAATCTACGGGCCAGCATGTCTCCTCTTACAGCCAGCGCTCTGCGCTCCCTTTCAATATCTAAAATGTAATGGTAAACTCGCATTACTGCTCGGCGGCAGAAACAATAAAAATAAAAGTCTAACTACAAGAAATGCGATAAAGAGACGTAAAACAGATTAAGCTCCACAAAATGTTGTCCCCCTTTTTTCCGCCAGTGAGAATTGCCCTGTCCGGACATTCGTCATATCCGCCTCCAGCGCGAGACAGTTTTACGGAATTATTTACTGCAGATTTTTGTGGATTGTACTGCGTGTAACACCGTGATATAGTGTTTTAGCGATTGTAATATTTCACTGATACTAGTCTAGGGTGAAATCTAGTGGAATTTTCTACAATTCTGACAATGGAGATATGGTTTGTGGTAGACATGTGCGCCGTTCCTGATATCGTCTCAGCGGCTTCTGATGGGGTTTTCGATGTGGCATATATTCACTTAAGATTGTTAAACTGTTTTTTTTCATATGATTGCCACCTTACCCGGCAATACATCCCTGGACGAACTGTTTCGTAAGGAGCACTGCTCCTAGTAAAAATTAGAAGAAACCGTTATTTCTCTTAGCTACTAGCGGTTGCTAACGTTAAGCAATCACTCTTCAATTAACAATTCCCAAGGAAACCATTAAGTATTTATTATATCGTAACAGTAAATTAATGAAATCACATGGTGAACTTTGATGTCGGTGAACATGACATTAAATGTTTTAGTTATAACCGCTAATTCGACATACAGGTCACGTTACCATCCCGTAGCTCTAAGTGTTATTTTTAAAACAAATGTTAAATTCTCCGAACGAGTTTGAGAAACAGATTCTTGTTTTTAACCGACTTTAAAAAAGGAGGAGGTTCTCAATTTGACTGTATGTTCTTTTTTTTCTTTTTTTATGTATGTTACGTGATAACTCCGGTATTTGTGAACCGATTTTCATGATTCTTTTTTTGTTGGAAAGGGGGTATTTCCATAGTGGTCCCATTTCATTTTGAAGAAAATCATCCACCTCAAAGGGTGGCTGTTCACGCATGAAGATTCATTTTTATAAATAGCGCCTAACTTTAATTTAGGAGCAATTACTTTTAGCAATAATTTAGTTGATTTTGCTATTTCTCCAATTCAAGGCGTTTTTCTCTCGATATACTTTGAGTAGTGTCGTAGTGAGAACCTATTTTTATTATCTCCAGTATCAAGTCCTGTATAGTGGCGAACTAGGGGATATTTCAATGAAACTTAGCAAATAGACGTAATTC
>NW_020653561.1:612657-632201 GCF_003589595.1 Hyposmocoma kahamanoa | reverse complement strand
ATCGATATTTCAAATTAACACTACGCCAACTTTATTCTTTGGTAGCACTCTGTGATTTTGTAAACAGCCATAAGTATTAATTTACTTTAGTTTATGTAATATGCTACTTAAGTTTAACCTCCTAAGACCTAGCAAACTACAATGGGAAAAGCGCTAAACGCCCAATGGGCATTAAAATGTATAGTTATATATACAAGTGCCAGGCAATAGTTTTGAACGAAGAACGCATTTTTCTACATACACTATGGTCATATAAAGTGATAAGACCTAAATTTGAATACGATATTTTTGTTATAATGTACACTGGGCATTTACGTTATTATTCCGATCTCGGACTACTGTTCACTAATTATCTAATTTTCGTGGCAGTTGTTATTAAGTATTCGTTTTTTTATTGTGCAATGTTATTTAATATTCGAGTATTGTATCGTGAAATATTATTTAATAATTACAGGATAAAATAATATACTTGATTATTTAAATAATACAAACTGCCACGGAAATTAGCTAGTGAACACTAGTCCGAGAATGATCGATTTGTGATCTGGGTCTGTACTACTTCACATATTATGTACA
Source organism: Hyposmocoma kahamanoa (assembly GCF_003589595.1). NCBI lineage: Eukaryota > Metazoa > Arthropoda > Insecta > Lepidoptera > Cosmopterigidae > Hyposmocoma > Hyposmocoma kahamanoa. The sequence continues at coordinate 631,625 of NW_020653561.1, read as the reverse complement.
TTTTGATGTACACAGGGCCTTAGGAGGTTAAGAGTAGTGTTCATCAGAGGTATCGATATGTTAAAATTAAATTTAGTATCATATTTATATGTAGAAATATTTGAAAAAGACCACCCCTTCTGAAATTTGTTTTTTGTCGTTTACACTTAGTTAATAATTAAGCGACGATTTTGGCCCGAACCTGTTCGGACCCCCTTGCCGTACGCAATAAAAAATCTTCAATGAAAACAATGTAAATTTTAGAACGCCCACTGTAAGGCAATCCTTTGAGTACCTTTCTGAAAAGCAATGGATACGTTTCGGTCAATACAACATAATATTAAGTCATCATCAAAACCCACTTATCTTGCATAGACCCCGCGCCCAAGAACAAGAGCTTTATTGTTAATTCAATCTTTAAGGTAAAAATGCAATGGCGGAAACCCCACTCGCCATTTCTATTTTCCATGAATTCGACTTCCAAAATTGGTTAAATGAGATAATATTGCACCCTTTCGGTGTAACAAGAACACATCTGCAAAATAATATTTTTTTAAAGAGGGAGGTAAAGATTCTAGGAACGGAATTAGGGGATAATTTTTCATGCTTAAATCGTCATGATCATCGTCATCCATAGCCTGACTTCACTCATTGCTGGATATAGGCCTCCGAAGTTTGTGCCATCCACCTCGGTCCTGAGCTAGCCGCATCCATTGACGCCCCGCGACGCTTACTATGTCGACGACTCACCTTGCAACTGGGCGCCCGACACTTCTTTTGCCCATCCCCGGCCACCAATCAGTATGCAAGTGTAGGAGAGTTTAAATAAAATTTCACTTTATACATAATTTGTTTCACGTATTAAATTCCTTCAATCCGGCCGGATTCGAACCGACGTCTTCTAGCTTTATACCAATACCAACTAAGCCACGCAACGAACCTAACTAACTAACTAAATAACGAACGTGAACGATTTGTTTCACGTATTTAAGTCCAGTAGGGCTAGCACAAGAGGGCGCCACTTGCGCGAGAGCGGCATAAAGCGAGAGATATCTATGCGTGAATAGCAGCTATATATAATAATATCGTGCTAGCCCTACAGGTACTTACTTATTTCGCTGGATCAGCGACCAAAAGTGGATCGTGGCATCTTACATCAGTACGCCATTTCTGTCGGTCTTGCGCCAATTCCAACTATTCGGACACGTTCAGTTCCTTTATGTCTTTGGCGACTTCATCCTTCCAGCGGTATCTTGAACAACCCACTGGACGATGACCCGTAGGTTGCCCCAAATACGCTCTTTTGGCAACTCGATTATCGCCCATTCTTTCCATATATCCTAGCCAACGTAGTCGAGCTGATTTTATTTCCCCGATTAGAATCAGAATCAGAATCAGAATCGTTTATTGTTTGAACTGGTAAAGAAGATGTTACATGTAATTTGAGTACAACAGTTCATGCCCCTGTCGGGTGTACAATGTTATATTTATATATGATATGGTTACAATTAGTCAATAAAATAAGAATAAAATTAAAATTAAAGTACAATTATTCAAATGTCAATAACTTAAACACTATAAGGTAAAATAATTCTATATATTACATAATATTATGTTAGTCATAACGTACAATGTTTATTATATTTTATTTAATTACAAATGTATTTATTTATTCATAGACATGATAACAATAGCGACCGAGTATTTATGATGGTTTTGTGGAATTAAAAGTAATAATAGTCAATTTTAAAGTTTGTCGCTTAAATAGTCAGATATTGTGCAGTACGCTTTTGTAGTAACTAATTCCTTAAGTTTAAAATTAAAATCTGCAGTTTCTACCGTATCTCTTAATTGTTCTAGTAATTTATTAAATATTTTCACTGCCATAACTTGTGGGCTTGATGAATGAAGTTTGAGTCGGGATATAGGTAATACTAGTGCATTTTTGTTTCGACGAACAGATCTTGGATAATTGTCGATCCTTTTGATAAAAATATCAGGGTGTTTCTTCACAAACTTACAAATTTCTAGGATGTAGATATAGGGTAAGGTGAGTATTCGAAATTTTTTGAAATAGGGATTATGTTCGGCTCAGACACCAGTTCTTCTATTTCTCTATGGAATCTGTCCCTCCAGTACCCAAATTCTCCTTTGATGGTCAGCACTACCGTTAGCTATTTTATTTTTTTATAATAGCAAGTAACGGGATGAACAAGTCTTACGCCAACAAGCGACCCGCCTATCCATAACAATTGCAGTGTCACTCAGAGCTTTCAATAGCTTAAACTTTATTGACTCAGAACCTAGCCGGTGTGTGGTTTTCTTTCATGAATATCCACTCGTTACTTCTGTAAAATTCTATTACAGAGATTGTCCTCAACAAAAGCAAATAACTATTATTTGAAACTAGGAGTAGGAAATACTCCATAAGTAATATGACGCAAAACGCTTTGTGCTCTCGCAGTCGAGTATTCTATGCATGTCGTAAGTTTGTGCATCTATGCAGATACAAGACTGTATAATGTGCTCAGAATGTTGAGGAGTTTGTGAACAAGATGTAGGACATGGTAAACCGATGATATTCACCGTCCAACTTTTTGCTTTGCACTTGCACTTGCTTTGTTTTTGAATACGTACCTAGATGTAGGCAGAGCGAAAATTGTGAAAAGGGAAAAGATAATTTATTTTATTGAATTTATTAAGGACGTGGCATGGGCACACCACAAGGTGGGCCGATGACCTGGATGCAAGCAGCTCAAAATTTAAAAAAATATATAAATTTTTGGTGAAATTACTAGCACATGGGACTTATGAACTTATGTCTCAGGGTGACGGGCTCAGTGACAGCGCCCCTCAGATCTCTGCGATTTAAAGCTCTGTATGGCACTGCAACTGTTATGGACAGGCGTGTAGCTTACCTTCAGGCGCATGACTTGTTCATCCCTGCTTTTATAAAGACAGATAAAAAGCCTCGTTGCGGCGATTTTTGGGCCATTCATGTCCAACAGTGACCCGTTTAAATGGTGATGATAAAGAGCGTGCTTGATTATGTTTTAATAATAACAGTTTATTTATTCAGACAACATTTTTTTAGAGCGGTCACGCACAGCGAGTTTGTGCATCGATACAAATGCGCGATTGCATCGCTATACTTGGGATTTATATGTGTTTGTATCGATGCAGTTGCGCGTTTGCATCGCGACTAAAAGTCAACGTGTGTAACAACTCTTGTCTAATAGTTTTAGTAACTTACAAATATAACCTGAAGACTAGATTAGACAAAAACGAATTATAAAAAGCGGCAGCCTACTATCTCCCACCGACGTCTAGACCCAATAGTCTCTTGTGAGACTATTCAATCAGGACCCGAATGAAAGATTCCATAATGGGTAGGTCAGATCAGGTATGACCTGTAAAATGGTGTTAGTGAAGCCCCTCAGTCTGCTGATGGTAGACTCACTTCAAAAGCGGGGCAACCCCATCAACATTCTAAATCCATTATTGATAGTACACCCGAATGTGACTCCTAGGGCAATAAGCGATTTTTTTACTATAAGCAGAACGATTGGCAATAAGCTTTGAAAAGTGTGATTTAAAGCAGATTACATAGAGCATTGAATTTTTGGATGCCCTGAAATGTATTAAAAAAGTCACACCCTTCTTTCACAAAGTGTGAAAGTTATGAGACGAAATTCTGTTATAAATGTGTCGTTATATCAATGAAATGTCCAAAAACAAAGCTTCCAGAATTGTGCGTAGTTAGAAAGTCTCAATTCGCTCTCTGGTATTTGGGTTACATAATAACTTCATGTTATATGCGGGGAAGAAAGGATAATTACTTTGTGGAATCGAGTAAATACACCGGAGAGATTTACGGCGGGGACAAATTGGTCTTTTCAAGTTATTTTAAGATCGAAAGTAATCGCTGCCAAACGGATTTCTATACAGATATTTTATTCAATGGAAAATATACATTGTAACACAACAAAAACACAAAATAACTTGTACCATATAATATAGTCGCATGACATCATACGGTAAACTAAATTTATCACACTATAGTCACGAAAATAACACGAACTATATGAAACAAATTATATAGGTGTATGACAAAGAGCAATGGTTAAAATGGCAAAAGATTTTTCAAGTCGTACTAAAGGCCTGTCTACGTCTGTAAATGAATTAGTATGTAACCAGACCTTAGACGATGGAAAAAAAAATAGAACCAGACTGATATCCACAACTGTCAGTTTCTTAACGTTGAGCGACATCAAACCGCCAAAAAAAGATTTTCAGTGCCTTCGCACGTAGACAGATCCACATTAAGTTAGTGTACGTAATATCATACATACAATATATACAAAAATCCCGATAACAGGTATAGGTGACACGTTTCACAAATAATCTCAGTACAGAGTACTAAAAACCGACCTTAAAAGTACGTAGAATTACGTCTATGTGCTAAGTTTTATTGAAATATCCCCTAGTTCGCCACTACACAGGACTTGACAATAAAAATCGGTTCTTACTACTCAAAGTATATCGAGAGAAAAACGCCTTGAGCAAAATCAACCTTTAAAGTAATTGCTCCTAAATTAAAGTTAGGTACTATTTATAAAAATGAATCTTTATGCGTGAGCAGCCACACTTCGAGGTGGATGATTTTCTTCAAAATGAATTGGGACCACTATGAAAGTACCCCCTTTCCAACAAAAAAAGAATCATGAAAATCGGTTCACAAATACCGGAGTTATCGCGTAATATACATACAAAAAAAGAACATACAGTCGAATTGAGAACCTCCTCCTTTTTTGAAGTCGGTTAAAAAATAATTTGTGTCCGTGTTACCGTGGTACTGTATTAACTGTTTTCTTTTATTATATCTTCATGCTTTTTGACCACACCATTATATGAAATAATTTCCTCTGAACTATCGTCACGACACCATTCAACTTCTATTAACTCTGTTTAAGGCTTCTGTAGTTTATTTTGATAATAACACACCGAATACATTTTATTCAATTTATGTATAACACATGACCTCCAAAACTTGAAACTGGAATATCTTTAATACCTGAATTTAAACTATATTTTCGTATATTTTTCATCAGCATACAAATCGTGTCAAGAAAAATTATATGGTAGTTTGCCTTTTTTTCTTTAACAACTCTCCTATTTGTGCTTATATATGTTATTGACTAATTTCGTTCGTTCTTGAGAAGTTGCCATTTTACAGATGTGACTTTATTACAACCTAAGACACATTTTAAACAAAAAAGAAATAAAGAACAACTTAAGTAACAACAAGTTACTCAACGAGTTAAGTGGAAACTTATTATGTTGAGTTTATAGACTGTGAACAACGGAGAAGCTTACGTCATCGAGATAGAAAACTTCTTACTAATATCATCACTTAATAGTTACTACGTAATAGATACTTACTCTTATACAAAATCGAAAATACCTGCGCTATAACAGCCTATTAAATCTACCTAATGACACCAGACGCTCATTACGAGGAAAAAGGAACCTAAGCACGCTCTCAGAGAGGTGAAAATAACGTTGCTAGCCGTGGGCAGTCCTGCGGAACTGAATGCTGGGGTTATATCAGGATTGTAATCTAAATAAAAGACTTATCTGAGCGCTTGTACGTCGGCGATATACAGCGGTAGGCATTTATCGCGTAACCTCGAGCGAGTAACGGAGCCTTGGTTATATCGTGTTCTTAGATTTTCGCGATTGTTACACATAGGAAATGTAACTTTCGAGTCTAAACGGTGAAAAGTCTGGCGGTGACCATGGGTACTATAAAGGGCCCGAAAAGTTGGCTTGTTTAAAAAAAGAACAAATATACGCGATTTAAATCCGGATAAATAGTATACCCTTTACAGGTCCCATGGTCACAGTTGACTGAGGTGGTACAGTCATCAATCAGTTATGTCTAATATTAATGCAAATCACCCTATTTTTTCACTATAGTTCCACAAGTTATTAATTATTTTTAATTTTACAAAGGACATTCCAATTTACGCTTCATCTGTTTTACAAATTATTTTATTTTAACAATACGAATTTTTATTATGTTAAATTAGTTATTAAATATTAATCAGTACTGCAGTCTGATGTCTGTTTGGGATTTTTCATCAGAAGAAATACTGGATCCCAAACTGGTGGTACAGAGAAACCGTCTACCCTGTTGAAATTAGGATATTTTTAATTTCAATGGCCTCTCGCAGCATCCTGGGTAGATAACGGACTTCTTTTGCAAGGACCTGGGGCTTATCAAACTTGATCATGAATATGTAGGTTTATCCATGACATGCTCACAAACTGCAGACTTGTGTTGAAATACAAATATATGCGATTTAAACACGAAAAAATGTTTTCATTTCCTATGTGTAACAATCACGAAAACCTAAGAACTTAATTAATTCATTATTTTATTTCATTGTTTTCATTCGTTTCTTTCTTATTGTTCTGGACTTATAACAAGCATCGTGAGTACTTTTGGTGATACTGTAAACTCACAATATATATTTTTAAATAAATAAATAAAAATATAGATACGTAAGTTTAATATTTAATAACATTATTTCAATATAGCACAAGAATGTAATGAATACTATATTTTGATTAAAATTGACGATGACTAGTAAGATTTGTTTTTGTAAAATTACTCCACTAGTTTGTTTTAATTACTAATATAAAGATCGAACATTAAATAAAATTCCTACGATCTGACTAAATTCGAACTAGCACCTTCCAGCAATCCGTGCTAGACGCTCTGCCAACTAAGCCACTGAACGAACCAGCAGACCTTGCAAATTTTTCTGTACCTTATTTTTTTTTATGTTGCACTTTAACATGTTACGAACTAAAATAAAAATGTGACAACCCTATGCTCCGATACGTGTAGGCATTATAGCGCTGAACAGCTGAGTTCCACTACTTATCTTAGTTATACTATGACATGTGCGTGGGTGCACTCGGAAAATTTGCAAACCCGTCGACAATAATGGCACCTAGCAAATTTAAATAAATGTTTGTAACGCTTTTTACGAGACGCAATTGTTCTTCACAATTGCTATAATTGGCGATATAGAATGCTGACGCCGGAAATGCTTGTAATTTTTAATGAGTCTACAAAAGCGACAAATTATAGGCGGACTTGAAATTTTGTACTTTTTGCATGTTAACGACAAAATTAGAACAATAAAACGGACAGTGAACAGAATGTGGACATTCTGTTTAAATACGACGATCTCCCTGGTCAAGTAGCTTGCACACCGGCACTCATGGTGTCGCCATGCGATACTTTGGGATCTGAGCAAAATGTACCCCACTTCTTCTTATCGTAATGGCATAGGTACACTATGCCATTGTGGCCTAAAATCTGTTTACTCATTAACCATTACGCAATGTCGCTATTATACAGAAGTGAATATAAATGAGATCTCTTATATTTAAGTCACAAGTTGTAATGACGTTGTCGATAATTAAGCTTTATTTATTTACTTATTTATTTCTCCAAACACGTTAAAAAATATTACATCATATGATTTCTTGACACCCCTAAACTTGCATCGGTTTGTCTGGGTATTGCTGGACTGGCTGGCCTCCCGCAGAGCACGCCAACTTTCCTGGTCTTGTGCCCAGGTCGTTGCTCAGGTCGTAGGTCCATCTTGCCGCAGGGCGTCTCACACTACGGTTTCCTTGACGTGGTCGCCATTCCAGAACAAGTCTGCTCCATCGGCGATCAAACCTCCTGCAGACTGACACTTAAGCTTACTGATTTTGCGAGCTATGTCGGTGACTTTAGTTCCCTGACGTATGACCTCGTTAGGGATTCGGTCCATCAGAGAAACCCCAAGCATATCTCGCTCCATTGCACGCTAAGCGACCTCAAATTAGTGGACGAGACCTGTTGATAATGTCCACGTCTCGGGTACGTAGGATATAGCTGGTAGAACGCACTGATTAAATGCCTTAGTTTTTAGGCTTTGCGGGATTGATGACTTGGAATGTGGCTAAGTTTCCGAAACACCGCCCAGCTCAAACGAATTCTTCTGTCGGCTTCCTTCTCGAAGTTGTGCTTGCCAAGCTGGATATTTTAGCCAAGGTTGACGTAATTGTGCACAACCTCAAGAGTAGCCCCACCTACGGTTACAGGTCCCGGGGTCACATGTGCGTTGAACATAAATTCCGTTTTGCACAATCCTCTTATAAACCTTTATAGGTTACTTTTCTTCGTCTTTATAGGTTCTTTTTCCGTTCTTTATAGGTTTTTTTTTAAAGTAACCTATTTTACTTACATGTATAGAATTGACAAAATTAACAAAAGAATAATGTGTATACCGTTACGAAATAATTTTCAATGTCGGTAGCAAAGATTTAGAAGTAACCAAAATCGATATTATTCTTCATTATCACGTATGTTTTACACTGTTCCGCAATTTGTCCATCCGAATCGCTCCAGACAAACTACAACAAATCTATTTTCGTGCTTCCTCTGCCAACCCTAACATTCACTACCATAATATATAGTGTTATTTGTAAAATTAACAATATTAAAAGATTAAGTTATTAATATCATCTCTTCCTTGTGAAAGAATTCGTCCAGGGAAGCCACCTTACCTATTTCTGCCGCCAAGCAGTAATGTCAGCATTACTGTGTTCCGGTTTTGAAGGGTAAGGGTGCTGGTGAAATTCCAGACACATGAGACTTGTCAACTTACGTCTCAGGGTGATGGGCGCAGTGGCAGTGCACCTCAGATTCACGAATTAAAGCTCTGAGTGACACTGCAACTGTTATAGACAGGCGTATAGCTTACCATCAGGCGCACGACTCGTTCGTCCATTCCCTTGATATTAAAAAAAAATCATAAACGGAGACAATAATAAAAATATATTTTTTTGCCTCGCACAGCATTTTGTTGAAATCTAATTTAAACAAGTACAAAAGATAAAAATAAACTTGAAACAAAGAGCAGAGGCTTATGCTGACACGGTGATAAGACGGCGCAGCGCTGTTTTTCAGCCTCTCGCTAATTCCTATGGTCTTAATAAGAAAAAAAATATTCATGAACATTTATGAGAAAAACAAAAATAATAAAGAAGATAAAAAAAACTATGACAAAGAAACAATATTCATCAAGTAGATCATGCAATTCGTGTGCGAGTGTGTGTGTAGCTGTGTGTATATATGTGCGTGAGCGTTGTGCCTCATGTTTCATTTAGTAACAATGATAATTAATTGAAATGGGATTATATAGATTTCAAGGCTTTCGTGGTTATTAACTAAATGATTATCACTAATTTCAGGCTTCTTACCACGGTATGACTTATTTTTATTTTCCCGATATTTCGGCACGGTTGCACGCTCCATGGTCACGGATTGACTCTGAAATATTGGGAAAATAGAAAGAAGTCACACCGTGGTAAGAAGCTTGAAATGGGATTAGTTGATATCTTGACAAAAATAGCCTACTATTTTTAAGGTTTTACAGTTTGTTTTAGGTTTTCTGCAGTCAGTTGTTGTCGCAATAAAGCCGATTTGCATTTTATTCTAAAACTCTGCAGTAACAAAAGAAAACGCTAGCGTAAATTCCAGTACGATGCAAAACGCAGAGACGGGAGTGGCGGTCGTCACGGAGGAACGCTTGTCCGTTTGAACCTTCTAAGGTTTGAACTATCAAACAGAGGAAATGAAACTATTTTTCCGGATTTAAATCGCGTATATTTGTTTTTTCAAACAAACCGACCCTTTTTCAAACAAACCACCCTATTTTTCACTATAGTTACAATAGATATAATAGTTTTAATTAATAACTATTGTAACTATAGTGAAAAAATAGGGTGGTTTGCATTAATATTAGACATAACGGGTTGGAGACTGTACCACCTCAGTCAACCGTGACCATGGGACCTGTAAAGGGCCCGAAACGTCGGTTTCTTTGAAAAAACAAATATACGCGATTTAAATCCGGAAAAATAGTTTCATTTCCTAGTGTAACAATCGCGAAAACCTAAGAACTATCAAACAGCTTTAAAAAGTGTTAAATGGTAGTTGTAACTAGAGCTGAAAAGTTCATTTTTGGTAATTTATTATGTTTTATAAAAAGTCATGGATCAAGAGTTGTTGTTTATGATGTTCGTAATACAAGCAGTACATATAAGAGTAGGAACCAACACCGCTCCATACACAATCATTTCATAATTTAAATAAATATATAATCCCATAAAACATTTCAATAAAAAAATTCTCAACATTTTGAAACGTAACTGTTTAAATTTTTCGAAGAAATTTTGTAAACAAAATGCGTCCACATGACTTCAATAAGATTTTACACGTCAATTTCGTTTAGCTAACAAAGCATAACTGCTTTATTGTATATGTATTTATACATGTAAGTAACACCAGATTTAGATAACACACGGTTTCGATTCTGTAGTGAAAGAAAGTGACAAAATAATGGCGGGACTTCTAATTAAAAGACTTGTTCTAATTTATTCATATATTTTAGTAACAATAGAGTTCCTTGTGAAAGAGTTCGCCCAAGGAAATACTGCCACCTTACCTATTTCTACCACCAAGCAGTAATGTCAGCATTACTGTGTTCCGGTTTTTAAGGGTAAGGGTGCTGGTGAAATTACAGGCACATGGGACTTGTCCAGGTGATGGGCGCAGTGGCAGTGTCTCTCAGATCTTTATTACAGTCCTTCGTCAGATTACAATCCTTCTGAACCGGTCGTACCCTCTTTCATTACTATACTACAAATTTTCTAGGATGATCCCTGTGACACAAAATTGTACATGATATAACCTTGTAACGACGTCCACTAATTTACGTATTGTATAAACTATTTTTATAAGTCTCGCTTTTAAGTGAATAATACTTAAATATAAAATATATAATATATTTAAAATAATTGTTTAAGCAAATACATAAAATTAAAGCAAAAGTAACACAAAATTAGTGAGAAATGAGCAGAGAAACAATTTTTTATTCAAAAATTAATTTATTTTCCCGACAACGTAAAAAGGTTACTTCGTTAGACTGCATTTGCTAGAGATGAGGTATAGGTATCGATAAAAAGTGTTCGATAATTGAATGAATAAATATAAAGTGCGTACACGAGTTTCACCAATTACGTAGTTAGTGATATGATTTTAATGTTTTTAATTTACATTATGAGTCAGTTTGAGACAATTTATTAAAATATCAATTGAAATGGCATTTTAATTTAGTTAGTGTTTTATGCCTTTAGTGCAATACAAAACACTTTATACATCTATTCAAAGTTTTCGTGAGGCAGGAGACTCCATTATTTATTTTATTTCTTCTCCGGCACCTACTATATAGAAATAACGGATGGGATATCAGAAATAAAATGAAAGTAGTTTATGTGACTGTTACATAATGAAAGGCTTCAAAATATGAGTGGGTGTATCTCATGAATGTTTTAATGCTTAATTATGTACAGTTACATACACTGCTTTATCTACACACATATTATAAGGCCTCTGTGATGTGTCCAGGACCCGCATGTTACGGCTGGCGAAATGGCGGCAAATAAAAACTTTTCTCACGCGTGTCACACAACCGTAGTTTTTATTTTTAATCCACAGACAAACTAGAATCCGCGCCAACTATCATATCGTTCAATATCAAGTAACGTGTGAAATTGTCAAAATTGTTTGCTATTGACATTTCATTCGAATAAAACTTCACCTCAACTGATATTAGAATTGAGGTCCAATCAAATTGTTTTGTTTTTCAGAGATGTTCGAAATTTGAACGTAATAATAACATCGAATTCAATGTTATTATGAAGCAATAATTACATTTTCACAGATAAGGAATTTGTTCCAACAAAACCAGTTTCCCTTTATGCTGGTAGTAATTTGCGGTTTTAACACATTATAGAGACTTTATGATATGTGTGTAGATAAATATTATTTTTACACAATTCATGGGAGTTCATTATTTTAAAAACTACAAGGCTGTATAAGAGAGAACCTTTGCTTCAAAAATCTATCGACTTTACCTCATCCCTGTGAAAACGTCAAATAATGTGTCACAGGGATCATCCTAGAAAATTTGTAGTATATATAATAATAATAATAATAACTTTTTATTTCGAGTAACAATAGACTCACTTGTTAGTACATACATGTGAACTTAATCTAAAGTTAGTAAAACTTAAAATTAAAATTGAATTTAAATTAAAATGAAATTAAAATTGAATTTAAATGAAAATTTAAGTTAAATTAAAATTGAAAATAAATTAAAATTGAAATAAAATTAATATTGAAATAAAATTAAAATTAAAATTGAACTTAAATTAAAATCTGACATGGCGCCCAACTTGGGCCCATTTAAAAAGAGAGAGTAATTGCGGCAACCCATTGCAAAGTATCCAAAAATCCAGATGAGATATTTTGTGTGAAGCTGAAGCGTGAAGAATTACAAATTGAAGGACGAAAATTCCCGTGTGCCAATTTGATACGGTTTTGGAGAAAACTTACTATACATATAGACGTAATAAACCGAAATTTTACCTTATTATACTGTAGCGGACTGTCTCAATGGGGTTCGGGTGCTAATGGAGAGTGAGCAAGACCAAAGAAAATGTACTTACAATTTATTAAAACCATCAAAGTAAAGGCACGAACGAAACACAGAGAAAAGGAGTACAAAATCAAAGAAAAAGGCGCCAAAAACAAGTGCATTTAAATTTATAATTTCAATCTAAAACTAAACTGCTGAAAGAACTACATACAAATGTATACAAACAGATTTGTAACGACTGCTGCATTCCACTACATAATATGTAAATTAACCGTATAGAACTGGCACACGGGTGTTTTCGTCCTAAGTTTGGAATAATAAAACGCATCACTTGCGAAGCTTCACTCAAACTATCTCATCGGACAGGAATTTTGAACACTGTGCAAGTGTGTTGGGGTAAATGGATTTCAGAGATACTAGATGTCGTGGAGACTTTCATGACCATGTCACTATGCTGTGGATACAGATAAACGCTAATTCGGTTTGCTTTGCGATTTGAAGCTCTGAGTGGCACTGCAACTGTTATGGACAGGCGTGTAGCTTACCATCAGGCGCACGACTTGTTCGTCCCGTCCCTTGATATCATAAAAGAACTTTAATGTATTTAAGTTTCTATTTATAGATTCGCACGAAACCGTTTATTGCAAAATTGACAGTATATGTTCCAAAATAATTTTTTCCAAGCTCTTTTACAAAAGCTATCTACTCGTACAATTTCAAGTCGGTAAGCGTGTTTGAAGGCTCCTCTCCTTACCTGGGTCGATGGGCTCTGATTGGAGATAAAGCAGTAACGATAGGAAGAAAATGATGAAAAAAATTACTTCGTAAAAAAGGTATACTTTTAATCGATATCAGTGGCCTAGCATACAGCACTATGTGCGGAATAATGAATTAATTAATTAATTAAATATTCTTTTAGGAAAGGAAACTATTTTTCCGGATTTAAATCGCGTATATTTGTTTTTTCAAACAAACCGAGGTTTCGGGCCCTTTACAGTCAACCGTGACCATGTCACCCGTACACACTTCGACGTTTCGGATATATTACAGCGTCTATGGTCTCGAAGGGACTGAAGAGGCGGGTGTCAGCATCTTCTAGCACTAGGTCATTAGGGTCTCACTAGACCGATACACAACACTAACGATATCCGGCGACTTGTCGCGCGATACTTGATGTCGTTTACATTTGCTGATAACTGGTTCCCATGACGATGAAAGCTTAAAACCGTCTTCTTGGTTGAAATTACGGTGTTTTTTAATTTCAATAGCTTCACGTACGATTCTACTATAGTGATGACGTACTGTAGAAAGGATCTTGGGATTATGAAGCTCAATCCAGTGGTTTGGTCCTGATTCCAGCAAATGCTCGACTATTGTAGACTTGTTGAGCTGACGGTTCTTAACAGCCGCGATTTTGATGTCGATTGTTTCTTACAGTATTCTAATGGCGCTTTTATTGACGTGTAGAGAATAAAATTTTTCAACCATGGTATAATCTCGAATTCCACATATTTTGAGTTAAAACGCTATTATAATAGCAGTGCGATATGTAGGATGAGAATGAGATTTGTGTAATTATCTTCTTTAATTTGTGCGACAAATAACATAACACAAATCTGACAACTTTTTACACTCCTCTTATTTCTTTTTATTAATAACTAAACAAAAAAAGTAAGAACACAAATAGTTTACAATAAAATACGAAAAATACAACTAATTCCACATATATTTCTCGCAAATGGCGTTACGACAAAAATTCGTTAAAATCCAAAAACAAAGATGTACAACAAAAACATAGAAAAATTAGTAAGGTTTACTGGTTCGTTCCGTATCTCAATTGGGAGAGCATCAGACGCGGTATACTCAAGACGCTGGTGTTGGCGTCAGCCCGATCGAAGAAATTTTTCTCAGTGTTTGATCGAACAAACTAGTGGAGTAATTTCACAAAAAACAGTTGAATATCTCAACATAGAAATTTAGATAGACGGTATAAATACTTAGATCAGTAACACGTCACAAATACAGGTTAAATACAAAAGAAAAACTTAATATTAATTTCATACTACAACACTCTTTAGCTTGGAACAGATGACAATTGTGCAAAACAGATTTAGTTAAATGTTCTATTTAAAAATGAAAATGCACGTTTGTAAAATTAAAAAAGTTTGAGCAAACAACAAATTAAAAATCTGCAAAAAATAAGCAAAATGAACGCACCTAGTTTTAAGATCTCATAGACGCTATAAAGGATTTTAAAGATTCACCAATCTTTAAAATCGTAGGCATATATCTACCTCCATGCTAACCTAATTATAATTCCTGAACATTGTATTTATGTATTAATAATTTAAATCATTTTTGTCATAGCCACCACTTACTAGCCTTTACGCTTAAGTGTGCTGACTCACCGAATGCCCAAGTTCCTTATGGCGTAATTTAGGAAATGCACATGTCATAATACTAACAGAAACTGTTCTGGCAAATTTTAATTTTTCTGTAATAGAGAAACGAATAAATTTCACTTTTTTAAGAATAATGTCCTTTAGAAAAGTTGGTTTCCTAAATTGGTTCTACAAGGAATTCAAAAGCGTAAGCCCCAGGTCCACAAAAAAAAGTTGTGCTCCCGGTCGTAAGTGACATTCGCACTGCCACTGCGACCGTTACCCTAAGACATAAGTTGACAAGTCTTAAATTTCAGCAACACCCTTACCCTTCAAAACCGGAACGCAGTATTGTCCACATTACTGTTTGGTGGCAGAAGTAGGTAAGTGGCAGTACTTCCCTGGACGAATTCTTTCACAAGAAGCTCTACTACTTAAATAAACTCCTTAATTGGTTCTACTGGCAATTGGAAGGTTATTCTCTATAGTGCAAACCGCGGGTCCAAGAAGATCGTCAGACAAAAATTAGAATGTCCTAGGAACTTAATTATATAGCAAGCGGATGCCGCAAAAACCGGAGAGCCCGACCAAAAGACAAAAGCATAAAATTGTGATAAAAATAACAAAATTGTCCTGGCAAGTTTTAATTTTTCTTTATAACAAGTATAGTTTGTTTAAAAAACAATGTCGTTTTTAAATTGCTAATGAAGTTACATACTAACTACATTCAAATTCAAATATAAACCACTTAATTCAGATTACTACATGCATATAAAATTTAATTTGTTAGGTACGCACATTATATTAATAAAAAATAAACAAACAATTGCTGCATATTAACTAAACTATGAACCAATGACTAAAGGGGACTGCTATGCAAGGCATCGTAGTCGGGCATTTAGTACCCGTTAGTACACTAGATGTCGCGACGAGTAGCAAATAAATATTTTTGATACTAATTTGTTTTTCATTGACGAGCTGCAATGTATCAAAGCTTCTCTAATTTCTAGTGATAACAAATAAATCAACTAGTTTACGCTTATTGTGTAGATTTTTATGGATACTGCCGGCTATTCTTCTATTCTTTTGTTTTCTTTAGGATTAACGCCATCTACGCATATTAGGAAGAGTTAATTTGTAAATTAGTTTCTAACACACAATGCCATCTATTAACACGCATATTTGTCAAAGTTCAGAAAATAATTTTAACTCATGAATACTCATGTTCAATATTTGAATAATATTAAAAGAAAAAAATATATATACTGTACAGTACTTCCCCTTACTTACTTTTGTTCTACTGCTAGTAAAAATTTTTTATTAAAAATTTACGCGATTTATATTTGAAAAACAAAATAGTTTTATTTCGTATTAAGTTTCCTTTAAAACACACACACATATATATATATATATATTACAAAACGTTTGTTTCTGTGTTTGTCCCGTCTGCGTTTCATTATTAATTATCCGATTGCAATAAAATTGTCGTAGGACGTTGCGCTCTCGCCAGCTCCTGAAATACTAAAACCATTTTTTAAAAATCAGTTGTTTCAAGAAACTTTAACTCAATAACATCTTTATTTCATAGGTAAACAAACTACACTTGACATCATCGCATTAATTAAACTCCTAAGGCAGATTCCCTTGCGAAGAATGACTATAGAGCTGCTCTTTGTAAATAAACATTTGTACACATTTATCGTTTACAATATTTCAAATATCATAGATCGAAATATTAATATTGCAGGTGCAAGAGCTAAATGATCACTACCATTGGTTTTTGTTATCCAGTTACGCACAAGCTGTATTATAAATAACCTTTAATGTATTGTTTTTGTTTCACTATCGTTTTAAACCTCGTAAATGGCAAATTTTGAATTTCGAACGGAATCTTATTCTAGAAAAGTATACAATATGTTGATTTGCTTTCTCGCCATATTTACGGTGGTCATTCTAAATCCGAAACTGAACCCAAATCACTAAAAAAATATAGTAAATTTCTATTTTTTCTCTAATTGCGGTAAACAAATTTGATCCAAAGATCATTGACTTCTACGGCACTTGCAAACATTTTGAACTATGACCTTAAATGCGCAGAAAGAAACACATTTTAGATCTATTTGGTGGTGGGGTGCGGGTAGCGACGGCGGGTGAGTGGCGTATCGAGCGCGCGATTGGTAGATCAGTCGACCTTGCTTCCCGTACTGCGTCTACGTCACGCTGACGTCCCACATACATTCTATTCTAGTCTGTCACGAAATGCAACGTGGCTTGGTATGTAAACAAGAGTCAGTAGTGCAAAAAAGAACCGCTACCAGGTTCACCAGAACCTGCATGGTAATCCATCAAGTACAAGTGCGTGTCTATTCTTAAGGCATGATGTGAAACGTTTAGTTTACGCTTTTAGGATACGAGTGTCGAAGTTTCTGCTTTCAAAGTTGTGGAGTCTAATGTTGAAACAAAACTCACGTGCGAATCTCTGCATAGCTGTGAAGCTAAGTACTTCTAGCTATACTTTCATGTAACCTAAAGTTGGCAAGTACCAAATCTAAGTCACAAAAAACGTTTTTCAGTCAACTTTTCTAATTAATGTAAATAAATAATAAATTATAACAATACTAGTACGTAATCATAATTTAAAAAATATGTAAATAAGCGATCGAGAAAGATTACGCTCGGTGAAGCGGGTGGCGGGGTCATTACCCTTGCGTGGTGCATACGACTTCGAGACAATTTTGCAAAACTTTACTAGATACAATTAGCTCTGCGACACACTGTATATTCTAGATCCTTAAGAGGCTAGTGCCTCTGGTGAGCCGCCCCGGGTGCACGTATAGTATCCTCCCTATTTTCTAGACCGGAGCTGTAGGCACGCTCAACTCCCGTTGCGCATTGCACAAGTTGGGTCGCCACCGCTAAGCCGTCGACATTAAGTCCACTACCAAATCCCCTCGTTGGTGGCTGAGGTATAAGACACGCTCACTTCCCAGTTGACACAGTTCAGGACAGGTGAGACCTGTTCGACTTCACTTGGTATCATGCCGATGCATCTGTCTCGGTGTGAAGTAACGCCTTGCTTTGAATAGGGTGCCAAGTTTCCTGGCTGCCTTCTTGGCCATGGATTCTACCGTATCTACTTTCAAATTCGACACAATTCGCTTTAATTGTAAAAAAAAGATGCAAGATGAAATGAAACAACTAGATCTTAGATTACATCCTGAAAATTCCGAGTATTCAAATTTAAATTGCCGACTTTTACATTTTCAGTACTAAAATAAGGTTCCTAAAAATTCTTTTGTATAGCGGAATATTAATTTATGTCTAGTTTTAATTTTCTGACTACAACAACGGTGCTATTGTTCTCTGACTTATGGTCTAATTAAAAGCAGGGTAGCTTCTCAAGTTACGTAATGTTCGTACTATGTATTGTTTTTCCTTTTAAAATTGTTATAGTTATGCAGTATTGTTAAATACGCAAATGATGGTTACCTTTTTGTGTGCACGACAATGAGGTCATAATTACTTCTCATCTGACGTTAAAAGACGGTGTGACGCGTTTGTCTAGTAAATACCTATTTATTTTACCCTTAAACAGCTCTAAATTGTAGCTTTTGAGAAACACAAAGACAGTATTAATATCATAATAAATTTATGATTCTCACATGGAAGGATGACGCAAAGCGCTTCTTGCGATTGAGTGGTAATTCAATGAACGATTACTTTATTTATAAATACAAATACGAAAATTCTTTATTACCTCAATGATACTTTTTGGACACAAATTAACAAATAAAAAAGCAATAAACGGTATACGCCAAACATGTTACAGGGCAAAAGAAGTTGTTTCAGCTTGTGCTACCGGGAACCGTTGATGTCTTAGACAGCGCTGTTTTTCAACCACTTCCTTATCACTAAGATCTTAGGAGGGCTTAAATGCAAACGAGGGCCTAAAACAAATATAAAATTTGAAAAACTATGATTCAATATCATGCGTGCGTGCGTGCGTGCGTGCGTGCGTGCGTGCGTGCGTGCGTGC
>NW_020653561.1:593232-612647 GCF_003589595.1 Hyposmocoma kahamanoa | reverse complement strand
GTGCGTGCGTGCGTGCGTGCGTGCGTGCGTGCGTGCGTGCGTGCGTGTGTGTGTGTGTGCGTGCGTGTGTGTGTGTGTGAACCGA
Source organism: Hyposmocoma kahamanoa (assembly GCF_003589595.1). Classification (NCBI taxonomy): domain Eukaryota; kingdom Metazoa; phylum Arthropoda; class Insecta; order Lepidoptera; family Cosmopterigidae; genus Hyposmocoma; species Hyposmocoma kahamanoa. The sequence goes on along the minus strand of NW_020653561.1, from coordinate 612,562 downwards.
ACAGAACCGAAGCGCAGGAATGCTCACACAATTGTTTGTCCACACAAATAGGTAAAGTGGTTCGGTGTGTATACATATTTATGATTGGCCATGTCATTGTTCTCATTATCAATCTCACTCAACAAATTAATGTAACTTATTATTAAGGTTGGTTTCACAGCTGTGCGTACGGTCCGTACAGACTGTCCTACAATGAACGCACGGGTGGCCTGTGCGGAGTTCACGCGGAGCGTGTTCAGTACGGAGCAACGTCACTGTAAAACGATATCTACACGTGTTACTCCGCACCGGTGCTCCGCGCGGACTGTCCGCAGACAAATCCGCAATTTTCTGAAACCAGACTTAAACTCAACTGTACACGTACTAAAGTGTGGTTAAAATTCTAATTTTGAAAACTGTGTTTACATTGTAGAGTTAGTTAAATCGCTTGGTTCGGTAACTACGCCGTCGCTCCGTTCAATAAACAACGTATTTCTAAAATGAAATAGTGATGGGAATGGTTTTGATTTACAACAACTCTAAAAGTGTGTACCGTTTAGGTTCTCGGATTTCTCTCAGAGAAAAGTTTGAGGAGACTGGTATCATGATTGTGGCATCACAGTACATTTACTCAAATATTTTGTATGCCCGTAAAAATATACATAATTTCAATAAGAAAGAAGATATCCATAATATTAACCTTAGAACTAAGTCCAGACTCATGGTACCACGTTTTCGTTAAACTGAGATAAACGATTCTTTTATGGAGAACTGTATACGTTTTTACAATAAGATTTCGGAGCATATCTAAGATTAACATTTCCTAAGTTTAATAGTTACATTAAAAGTATTTTAATTGAAAAGTCACGTTACAAAATTGTAGACTACGTGTTAGATAAAGATGTATGGAAAGACAACGTGTGTCTGGATTCCACATAAATATCATTCATTCAAAAGAGCAATCCCTAGAGTTTCTTGCTCGTTCTTCTCAGGGAGGTCAGCGTAGTGAACGAGCAGTAGCTTAAAAAACGACGTTTTCAAGTGCGAAAATTAAATAATAAATGATTATTTGACCTTGATTCCGACTGTTTTATATAAAAAAGACCTCGGATGATTACTTTTCCGTTTTCGTTATATTTTCATTACAATTACATCTATGTACCAAGTTTTATTAAAATCGGTTAGCGAAAAATATGTGGTATCCAATAAACTAGATCCATTCCCGAATGTGCCACTCGTAGAGGTAGAATATTTTCCTCAAATTTGAATGGGACCAAACCTTAGTTGTGACAGTGTTCGTCAGGGAAGTGCCAACTTACCTATTTGTACCCACAAAAAGTAGTAATGTAAGCATTACTGCGTTTCGGTTTTGAAGGGTAAGGGTGCTAGTGAAATTACAGGCAGTGACCATGACTTATGAACTTATGTCTCAGGGTGACGGGCGTAGTGGCAGTGCCATTGTTATGGATAGGCATGTCGCTTACCACCACGCACAACTTGTTCGTCCCGTCTCTTATAGGTATTATTTATATATATTATTTATATATTTCCTAGTGAAAACATAATGGTAGCCAGTATAGACATTCTTTATTTTATTCAATGCACCAAGCTCTAGTAATGGAAGCCCTAGTTTCAAACATTGTCGCATCAGCAAAAAGAATTGTCCGCGAGTAAATAAAAGTTAACCGAGTCTATTTCAAGTTGGGAAAAACGATAAACGCATTGCTTTCAACTCTTGGAGCTAAAAAATGGTGGATATTGACACAAAAAAGGGAGACTGACTGTATGCAAAAAACAGATCACAATTTAGTAGACTTGTAGCATCATATATTATAATAGCCATTTGTTACCGAGACTGGCACTATACAAAGTATCTTCATACTTAGTAAATAATCTGTTGTTTTATTTTGTTTGGTGACTTTGTTTTGTAATTAATTACTTATTAGTGTCCTACCGTTTCTCAAGCAGGACGCGGGTTCAAATTGCTCTCTGTTCTAAGTTTCTCGTAATGTGCTAAATTAATTTGAAAAATACCATGAGCTTTTCAGGGAAGGTAAACATTGTGATGAAATCTGCATGTCGCATGTATTAAGAGCTCTCATGCCAAAAAAATGTTGACGTGGGCTCCGCCCAAATTTGTGAAACAAATATATGCCTCAAGTTCGCGTGACATGCGACAGGAGATGTTGAATTTTGCGCGTTAAAAGTACCAAATTCGTTTTAGCGGAATAACTCTAAAACTAAAGGGTTTAAAAAAAATCCGTAGTGACAGTTCTCGATCACGCTTAAATATAATTAATTATCTAACTTTTGTTCTAATAACCTGTAGCATTTCGAGGATAAATCGAAAAAATGTGAAAATTAGAGGTCATTCCGATTTTTATCTATCGAGGAAACTTTATTGTTTAATGTTTCTGATTAGTGTCTATGCTTGAATATATCGTGTAGTTGCTCATACAATATTTTATTTTTAACTTTAAAGTGGATATACCCCTCTAAAATCAAATCGAAGATTAGGAATTTTTCCTCTGCTCCCTCTTAACATATGTTACGTGAGTGCTCTGGCATTTGTGAACCGATTTTATTTCTTTTTTTGTTGGAAAGAAAGAAAGAAAGATATGTTAGTATTTGTCCCATTTAAATTTGAAGAAAACATTCCACCTCTAAGGACATAAAACTAGGGGATGAATCCGGTTTCGCGCATTTTCCGGTAACCGATTCAATAAAACTTGGCAAATAGACGTAATTCCACGGACTTTTGAGGTCGTTTTTTTTTTATTATTCGTATTAATGTTATGTCTGACACTATTTTTATAAAAAAAAAATATTATTCTCCTTAACATAAATTTAAGCGTGGAACACACAGAGAGCGTTTGTGAGACTCTCGTTATTGATTTCACGACGTGTAATTGTTGTATATAGAAATTCTATGTTAATAGGTTTCGTACTAAAACACGTGTTTAAGTTTTATTTCTATAATGTGGGACGTACCGTGGGCTGTATAATGATGATGAGCCTTTATGTTCCAATTGACATCAATCACATAAAATGCCTAATCGAAAAATCAACAATAAAATTTCCGTTTCAAATGGAATTGAAATTCAAATCAAGTTCATTTTATTGATGCTGTCATTAGATTTCTTTATCATAATAATGAATTCAGTTTTATTTTATACCTATATCATATTATATTTGGTTATAAATTTTTTTTAACCAAAAATGTTTTATTTCAACATATAATCTTTACAATTTTGTGGCTCGAGAATCCCTTTTTAACCGACTTCAAAAAAGAATTGAGAACCTCCTTCTCAATTCGACTGTATGTTCTTTTTTTTGTATGTATGTTACGCGATAATTCCGGTATTTGTGAACCGATTGTCATGATTCTTTTTTTTGTTGGAAAGGGGGTACATCCATAGGGGTCCCATTTCATTTTGAAGAAAATCGTCCACCTCGAAGGGTGGCTGTTCACGCATTAATTTGTAATAAAGGACAAAGAAACAAAGAAAAGACTATTAAAAATTAACAAAAGATGATTAATATCAAGGAGTAAAATGTGCGAGTAGTGAGTGAGTGAGTGAGTGTGTGTGTAAGTGGGATTATTTGTGTGTGTGGTGATGCACACAGGGTATACGTGGATTTGCAAGTTACAACAACCAATGTGTTAGTAACGTGGTACGGACTTCGTGTTTGTTTTTGATCTAGAATTATTCCAGCACTTCTAAAAGACGTTCTGTATCCTCATAATCCAATGATCGTAACCATTTTGAGAGCGTAGATTTCAAGTCATACAAGATCAATGGGTGCAGAATTAGTACTTTATTTATTTTATTATAGAGATAAGAGAACTGTCCGTTAAATTGTTTACTAGCAAAGGTGGTACGTACAGTACAGAAGAGTATTAGTGAAATTAGGGGAACATAGGATTTGTCAACTTTATATCTCAGGATGGCAGATCTTTTAAGGCTCTGAGTGGCACTGCAACTGTTGTGGGTAGAAGTGTCCTTTAGCTGCACAACTAGTTCATCCTGTTTAATACATTAAACATCGTGTGTGATACAGCAATCGAGCGCGCGTGCAAAGACGTTGATCACTGCTGCTGTGCTATTAGCCTTTTATATGGACGCTCTTTCCGTTGTAACAAAAACAAACACGAGCATCGCGCGGAAAAGTACTTTAGCTTAAAACATTTTAAACAGGAAATAGCGCCCGCGTATCGCGCACGACTGCGCGTGCAGGCTCTCCCGCACGCAATTCTGTATGCGATCACGCGCGTTGGAGTGACTGTGTAAAGGGTACTATTCTTAAAAAAACATCTTTTCTCGGAGCAGATGTATCTCGCTACATAGATATTTCCCTAATCAATGCGTTTGATACCTGTAAACCTAAATTTCCGTACCTATATATATTCATATTTGGTGGCTATTATTATAATTTAATATTATGTTTGGAAACTTACATTATTATTTATATTGCTTACCTTCATTACTTACACTATTTACATTATTTGCTTTACATCTTACATTTTTGCTTGATATAGCATTTAGAGTTAGGAATATATATTTGCGTGTGATGCACTTTGGTGGCATGGCTTACTGGGCTGCGATCGCTCACCATATGGTACTGGCAGAAAAGCAGCACTGTTTGTCTTCTCTCGGTCTATAGTATTCATCCTGAGTCAGGACCATTTCAGCACAAACTGTAGTCATAGGTCCATTAAAATTTTATCAGTTCTTATAGTATTTGTTTGTTTTTCTCGCAGAATGTGTTTTACACAAATGTGTATAAAATTAATAATGAATGTTCTATGTGCTTTTATGTTATACTCTGTGAAGTGATTGTAAATGTTTTGTTTCTGGTTGTATTTCTGCTGAATAAACGTGTTATCTATCTATCTATCTTTCTATTCTGCCGTCCACTAACTAAAACGCGGGCAAGTGACAAATGGTGAAATTTCCGTTTTAAATAGCAAAAAACTAGAGCACAACATTCTATTTTAAAAACAGTTCAAATTAGTCAACGTCTTCGACTTATCGGAGCTTTTTCAATAGTCCAAAATTTGGTTATGGTTTTTTATTATATCTTAAAAAAATATATTGTCTCTTAGCTACGTTTTGCGGCAGTGTTGTAAATACGACTTCACCTAATTGCTTTTCATGTGAGTTTGTTACATCACACAGCTGTCACGTCGTAAGTATCAAACAAAGCTATGATAATTCATACAAACCGATGTAACAATTAAGTTACAGAGTTTCGTATGGCGACAGGTGTGACTACACTGTCCGGGAACTGCCTTAAATTTAGATTGGAATGCCTAATTAAACATATACTTATTCCATATTATTATATATATGTATATGTATTTATAAGTATAATGTGTTGTTTAATAACTTCTACATGTATGTGTAAATGTTTATATCTAGCACCGCCGCTTTTATTCATGTTTAGTCTCTCTCCATCCTAAGGTTGTCCGCAAGAAATCGCTGTAAGCGATAAGACCGCCAATTGTTACCCAGCTGAGTTTAATTTTTGTCCTATAATCTCTCTGTGTTTGTGATGCTAACAATAAAGATTTTTTATCTATCTATCCATAGGTACTTTACAACGTATTTGGTTTCTTGTTGCAGAATGCTGTACATGTCCATTCCCATCTACCTGTTGGTCGTCGGGGCAGCTCTATGCGTCCCTGAGAACATCCAAGGCGACCACGACCATCCCACTGATGCACACGACCACATCGCTCCACTCGAGAAACGGTCGCCAAAGTATGACGGGCCAGAGAAAAGAGCATATAGTTATGTTTCCGAGTACAAGAGGCTGCCCGTGTATAACTTTGGACTTGGTAAAAGGTAAGAGAACAGTGAATGTAGCATAACTCTCGATAGACTTGACCACGGAAACCTGCGACACTATCGATTAGTTATTGGTAATACCGACCCAGTCAATATTATCGGAATGGAATAGTGTCGTTGGACGTCATAGATTAGACAAAACCGTATTTTCGCAAAAAATCTTTTTCAAATCGTGGCGTCTATATGGCGTGGTTTAATACCATACAGCCAAGTCTTGGTGAATTTTTCCATTATTTATTTTATACGTGAAGTGTGACAAGTCTTTATGCGATTTTTGATAATTGTTCTTATCTACCTAAAATCACAAGGTTAGTCTGTATGGTTTTAAACCTTTGCCATTTTCTAAAGCAAGTATTTAAAAAAGTAGCGTCACAGACTAATCTGGGTTGTAGCATTAGTTGAATGGATCCTATTGCATACGCCACAGCCGCACACGTGACATTTATTCAAATTATGTTGGCTATTCAAAATTAGATACACTTGCTTTGCTATTTTTGTTAGTTTTGTTTTTTTATTCTTTCTTTTTGTATATTTTTCTATTATGGCGTTGCCATAAATGGTTTCTATTCTATTCTATCCAACCTTCAAAATTTTTTTGTATCCTTCCAACAGGTCTGTAGATGCACAAACGGACAGGCAGCCTATCGATAACAACGACGCCATACTATCCGAGATCTTGGAACAATACGACGACTCTCCAGGTACATACATATTTCATTATAAGGATGACCTCGGTGGCCCAACGGTTTTCATTGTGGAGGCTAGATAAGGTGGTCCCGGGTTCGATTCCCGGTAGGACTTTGATTGTAATGGGCAACAAATTGACAGACAAACAGCATTTTTCTGAAATGTGTCTGGTCTAGACAGACCAATCCTAGATCCGGAGCTTTCGTTGCTCTGAGACTCATAGTACAGAAAATTGCCTGGTTTGAGGATAATAGCTAATTGGTGTGTTATATTTATATTATATTTTATTTACTCAGACTTTTAACTGCCTTCGTGGCAACGGTTACCAAGTTAGGCTGCCACGCATAGGTCCCGGGTTCGATTCCCGGGCCGGGAGAAATATATGTATGGCCTACATTTCCTTCTCTCGTGAGTTTAATAACAATAATAATAATAACGCACACAGTCACCCCGCACCAGGGAAACCCTTTATCGCAAATGCCATGGACACACATATAGACAATCACAAATAACCCCTAAACTCACTTTGCAATAGGTACCTACGTGATTTTAAGACCTAATTATGTAATGATTGCATAGAATACTTTTTCAACAACTAAATAAAATTAATTATCCACAACCAATATTTAATTAAATTTTGTTAACATTCCATGATTGATAACAAACTCAAAAAAAAAACAAACGAACGCTACAAAACAAAAAACTTACGAGATAGAATAGAAGTAGCCAAATACCGCTTACATTTTAACCAATCTTTTTTATGGCCCGGTTGCAAAATCTCCAGCCAATTTAACCAATCAGGAGGCAGCACAGCGTTTTAGTAGCGTCATATTTGATATTATAATTAGCAAAAATACGACGTATTTATATTGAAACTCATTATAGTTCCATTGTGATATGGTTTACGACAGTACAGGAACAGAAAAAAATATTTAAAAATCAACCCTTAGCACTTGATCCGGCAAACTAAGCGTGTTTGCAGTAGGCATCCTGCGCCATCCGACTTCCCCCGACTGCCCTGTCGTTTCACTGCGCTTTGCGCAACTGTATTGTTTGTAAAACAGTGGTTCTAATATTCCCCGATTTGTTTACAGCATACGAAAAACGCGCTCGTCCATACAGCTTCGGTCTTGGAAAACGTTTCGACGACGAAGAACAGTCGGAAGAGAAGCGAGCAAGATTATACGATTTCGGCCTCGGTAAACGGTTACCCCTGTACAACTTCGGATTGGGCAAACGCGCCAGGACTTACAGCTTCGGTCTAGGCAAACGCCTCAGCAGCAAGTTCAACTTTGGCCTTGGGAAACGGGAGAGGGACATGCATAGGTTCAATTTCGGACTCGGCAAGAGATCCTCCGAAGATCTTTTCGACGACAGCGATAATTACTACGAGGTCTAAATTTACGTTTCATTTTTCGTGAAAATTTACATGGAAGTTTTGCAGTATCTATAGCTTTGATTCGACGTGCTTTTTAAGACTCCTTATTCCTTATGTGTAACAAGGTTTAAAGTTATCTGTCCGGAGCGATTCTCTTGTGAAATCCCCAGCCAATTTTCACAAGGCAATCAAAAACAGTTCTGAAGAAATGTTAGCTATATTTTATTAAGGTTCCATGTAAATCTTCATGCTTTTAAATATTCATTGCTTTTAACTTTTAACTTTTCGACTGGGAATATCCTCTCTTTTAACCGTGTTAAAATAGTTAACTAATCAATTTTAATTATTAATAAATAAATAAATAAAATATTTTTATTGTCAATTTCACACTTTTGATCGATTTCATACTCATTAAAAAAATGAAAATAAATGGCAAAATCCACGAGAAAAAAATCTTGAAAAATTAAATCAAAATAAAGTAAAATTTCTTTTTTTAGTTAAAAATTTGTAAATTGTTGTTAAAACTTGTAGTTATTTATGTAAAAGATAGAACGTAAAAAATAGTTGAAGAATTGTAAAAGTTCATCACATTGAAGTATTGTAGAGTTACAATTATAACTAATATTTTGTTGACGACGAAATGTAACATTTACTTGGTGTCTGTTCAATATTATTGAAGTTTCTTTTAAGAAGGTACGTTTATAATAGTGTATAGAAAAATAAATAACGTTTTATTATCTGTTATTTACTATTACAGTTTATGTTTATTTTGCTATTGAAAACTTGTATCATTCTATAAGTTCGTATTCATCGTGCATGTAATTTAACCTTACTTTTACTCATTAAGTCTCTGTTAAGGAATTTAGTAAATACAGGAACTGCAACTATGGTGCAACTCTACAATAATGAATATATAACACTGGATTAATTTACAGTTTGCATTTATGCCTTCTTGTCGTAAAATTAATTGTTTTCAATGTTTGATTGATAGTTGCAATTAGAGTAACTCACGTTTTTCAGGAAACAAAAATGACACAGCTTGACGACAATCTTTTAACAAACTGAGACATATATATTCTATTTAGTTATTACATTTACTAAATAGAAAACTCCAGTTTGTTTCACAAAACAAATGAACAAAGGAATGTTGAACACGTTTATATCTTGTATAAGTTAACCACTTAATCTGCGTCACGAGTGTAGAATCACATTCCAGTTACATTTTAGTAACCAAATATCCCGGGTTTGATTCACAGTGTAACAAATTGTTCTAGACTTAAATGTATTACAATGATATATATAGCTTTTGTAATTCTATGAGTAACTAATGTTACCTAGTTAAAATCGCTTCGGAACGTTTAATAACTATAGTATTCGTGTCAATAACATTATTTTTTCAACAAAATTAAGTTTGTCTACGCAATTTAATAGCGCTTGTTACATTAATATAATATTGTTAGTGTCCGTTACATTAATTTTACAACGAAAATAAGTATTGTTACATAAATCGTAACTCTATAATACCAATATGAATAAGTAAGTAAGTAAGTTTCTTTAAGTAAACTTGTTTTCATTATAACCGTAAAATATGCATGAAATGAATAATACAAATAGTGAACATGGCATCATTCTATGTTATTATTTGGGTTTCCTTTTCTCACCCCCAAACCTTAATTATAAAGTTTGTAAATGGCAACAAAAGATGGTTATATTAACTAAAATAAAGGATAAGTCACGTACTTAAGTAAAATTTTTGACATCACGAGATTCGTCCAAGGATGTACTGCCACCTTACCTATTTCTGCCGCCACGCAGTAATGTGAGCATAACTGCTGTGTTCCGGTTTTCAACTTACGTCTCAGGGTGACAGGCGCAGTGGCAGTGCCTCTCAGATCTTTGCGATTTAAAGCTCTGATTGGCACTGTAGTGAAGCTTATAAAAAAATCCGCAGTGGCTACTAAAACTCTTCCGATTCCGTCGCTATGTTAAAAATTCGATTTGAATAACTGACTTTTCCGTTGGTTTTGTAAATATGACTAAGTCTCATGGTAGTTTTCTACTTAAAAAAGCGATTATTGCAAAAACGATCTTGATTCGGTTACGTTTTGGACGATTTCCGTAGTCGAATGGCTTGCTTCTATATTGTATAGTTTCTATATGGTCTCGGGTCTCGGTGTTTCTGGTACCGTCGTTGTTTCCGATTTCCATAATACACTACACTCTTCATCATTCAGCCATACGACGCCCACTGCTGGGCATAGGCCTCGCCCAACGATCTCCACGACGATCGGTCCTGCGCTGCCCGCATCCATCGGCTTCCCGCGCCCTCCACCAGATCGTCGGTCCACCTGGTGGGGGGCCTACCCACTGAGCGTCGTCCGGTGCGCGGTCGCCATTGAAGAACCTTTCCGCCCCAACGGCCATCGGTTCTCCTAGCTATGCTATAACTACACTCTTCACCTCATAATATATTAGAGCCGTTACACACGGCGACTTGTAGCAGCGGTGCAACCGCGATGCAGTCGCTAATCGCCTACCTTTACACACACGCGCGTGAGATTTAAAGTCAAAGGTTATGATTATTTCACTGGGAAGCAAATTACTATTGAATTTCATATTGATTAAACTCTATCGCTCATTCATAAAGCAGATTACCTTAAGCAGAATGAGCAAGATAGTCTACGGGTTGCTCTTTGTAAATAAATACACACATTTGTCATTTACAATATTTATTTCAAATATCATAGATTGAGTCAACCTGCAAGCGATAAAGGGATCCCTACCAAATTTATATACATACATACATATAATTAGTCATCCAAGTACGCAGAAGCAGTGTAATAACCATTAGTATTAATATTTTGTTTCACCATGCTTTTAAACCTCGTAAATGCATTGCCCCTTATATGAATTCGTGACTTTGTGAAGGCGACTGTTAGGCGCAACTCACACTGGCGCAAAGTCGAAGAGTCGCGACGCGTCCTGTTTTTCTCGCTCGCATTAGCGCGCCCGGATCAGTGTGGTCGGCGTCTGATGCGTTAACGCGCGTGGCGACGCGCGAAACCGCTCGAATTTAATCAAGCGCGATTCCATATTTGCATAACATAAATTTGTACCTTAGTAATGGGAAAATAGAGATGAATATGCCATAGCCGAAAAACATGACGCGTCGCGACGCTTCGATTCTGCGCCAATGTGAGTTGAGCATTAACAGCCATTTTGTTTTTACTAAAATAAAAAAACAAAAATATGAAATAGTAAAAAATTATAACTAAATTACCAAGTATATTTCCTATTTGATAGTTTTCTAGAATAGGGGCCCGTCTCAAAAGCGTCTCATTCATCACGAAGATTGATTTTAAAAAACTTGACATGTTTGCCGCACAAAATTGATATTTTTGATTTGGGCCACTATTCTTGAAAAGCCGGGATATATCTCGACATCGGAAAGATAATGGAGTCCGTGTTTCTTCGCTCTTGGCATCATGAATTGCAACATCTTTTCAGAAGTCCTACGGGTCAAGAAATGGGACCATCCTAATGACACTTGTACATTGAAGAAAGTTCTAAATCCTTGGAAACCGTGTGACTTTACGGCCTGAACTATCTTCTTAGAGGAAACACGTGCCCATCAACGCATTATAATGGATTGATGATGATAAATTTGAGAATAATAGAGCTCTTTACCTAATAGATACATGAAGCAACTTTCAAAAGTATTTAATATATTTTTACATATTTTATGATACCAAATAAAGGGACGAACAAAGGGCACCTAAACGTAAGGGACACACGTATCCATAACAGTTGCAGTGCCACTCAGAGCTTTAAATTATAAACCAGCACCCTCCAAAACCGGAACGCAGTAATACTTACATTACTGCTTGGCAGCAGAAATACGTAAGTTGGTAGTACTCCCCTGTACGAACTTTTTGACAAGGAGATCTCTCTACTGCTCTAACTGCTTTAACATTCTGTATAGGGACAAGGGTCTAAAATCTAGCATTGTAGAAAAAAATCACATCGAGAAATAAAACAATTTGCAGAGCAGCGTAGTGCGAGGAAAATCAAATTTGGCCGAGATGAAAAACAATAGGATACGATAATCATATTTAGAAAATATATATTGTTCTTTCCGTTTCCGTTTCATTCAATTTCCTTTTTCATATTTTATTGTCGCTAGTTATGTAGCTATGTAGTTGGACGGACTTCTTTTTTAAGCTACACAACCCAAACACAACTTAACAAGCAGTCAAACGGTGGTTGCCAGAAATATTATTCTACCATCATCAGCTAACACATTGCTTACAGAGGCAGTAAAAAAAAATCAGTGCTTAAGGGTTGATTTTACCATTGGTGAAGTAATTTTATTAAAAATACATCAAAGTAATCAGAATTCATAATGGGCAAAGGCCATAAAACAAAAAAAAAACTTGCAAAATCAGCATACTTAGTGGAAGCATATGAAAGTTAGCACATTCCCAATGTAACTAAAAATCAGAAATTCTTCAATCACGTGCAATTTTTTCTTTATACAGTCTATTCATTTGCACTCTCGCCATATTTAAGAAATTAATAATAAAAATAGATAGCCTTCCCGCATTTAAAAAGTCCGTCATTAAACGACTCATTTCACCTATTTTAAGACCTTATTGTTTATTATGTCTAGCAAAGTTTTGCAAATTGTCCGTAAATCGTATGCACCGCGCACGGACAGTGATCTCGCCACCTGTTTCACGGAGCGATACGTAATATTTCTAATTATTACTCGCGTTGTTATAGTTTACTAATTATTTACAGTAATTAGAGAAATTGACCGAAAAAAGTTTTTTTGTAACTTAGATTTGGTAATTAATGTTTTATTGAATTGATATTCAATTATTTTTTGTGAAATTACTCCACTAGTTTGTTACAATTATTAATACAAAGATCGAATACTCAGAAAAAATTCCTTCGATCCGGTCGGATTCGAACCGACGTCTTCTTGCATACCGTGCCAGACGATATACCAACTAAGCTACGGAACGAACCAACGGACCTCACGAATTCTTCTATGTGCTTGCGTCGTGTCGTCGTGATGATCTTGCTTATACATAATATATAGTACTTACATATATGCAAGGCACACAAATAAACACTTCACTTTACAAAGGATCTCGAACACATATTTATCATGCTTGCACACAATGTGTTAAGTTATAAAGAGGCCTAAGAGAAATGAAATTTATGAGTTAAAAGGGGATAGAGAATCGCTGTAAAATATAGGTGTATTAAAGATTGGTTACCTAAAAAAACGTCAATTAGGTACCGATGATTTTGCTTAACAATAAAACTGAAACTTAGTTAGTATCGAAGGATTTTTTTTTCTGAGTGTTCGATCTTTGTATTAATAATTATAACAAACTAGTGGAGTAATTTCACAAAAAATAATGTAATATCAATTCAATAAAAATTTAATTAATACAGTGAATAGCGACATCTCTCGCCAGGACTGGTAGCTGTAAAGGTACTAACTGGGTGATAAATCTGTCATAGATTTCTCATAGATGGCGCTACGACTAAAAAGTCGTTGAAAAACCAAATACAAAGACACAACGCAAGCACATAGAAAAATTAATGAGGTCCGTTGGTTCGTTCCGTGGCTTAGTTGGTATAGCGTCTAGCACGGTATGCAAGAAGACGTCGGTTCGAATCCGACCGGAACGAAGGAATTTTTTTTCTGAATGTTGGATCTTTGTATTAATAATTATAACAAACTAGTAGAGTAATTGAATATCAATTCAATAAAAATTTAATTAATAAAACTGAAACTAAACAATATATTAAAAACGGATTAGAGTAGGTTTTCTCTCGTTTTGCTTATGACATGTTAATAATTCAGTTTTGATTACGTTAATTATGACATGGCAATACTTTGTCGTACAAATTTAGAAGAAGATAACAAAGCGCTTCGTATGAATGGGTAGAATAAGGCTGTATATATATTACAAACAACAACGGTGGAGTGTTCCAGGCTATCCGAATAAGGACAATAAGGGTGGAAGTATGTAGTTTTTTAAATATTATAAAGGCAGCAAACAAGAGTAAGCCTCGCTTTATGGAAAGCGGTCACCGTCGCCTATGAACGCCTGCAACACCAGGGGCCCTTTAGGACCCTTTTGAAGGATTCCATACTGTATTCCTGCGGGAAATTGTACGTGGTAGGAAGCTCCTTGAAACCTTACGGGACGAGATCCACTCGACTCCAAAATATGAGGATGGACTCCCTGTCCGTGGCGAGCGGTGCGATGATTAAATGTTTGCTGTTGGCATCATGTCAAACAGTTCTTCAGAACATTGGCTATTGTACAGGCGATAGAACAGGCATGGCAAGGCAAAGTCTCTCCTCGAAGACAGTGGTTCCATATCGTCTGTAAGCACAGTATAAGAGTTCGTCAAGGAAGTAAGTAATGCCGCCTTACCTATTTCTGCCGCCAAGCAGTAATGTAAACATTGCGTTTCGCTAGACTTATGAACTTATGTATCAGGGTGACGGGCGCAGTGGCAGTACCCTTCAGATCTTTGTATTTTAAAGCTCTGAGTGGCACTGCAACTGTTATGGACAGGCGTGTCGCTTACCATCAGGCGCCCGCCTCTTGATATCATAAAAAAAAGATTATAACAGAGAAAACACGACATTTAGTTGATAAGACTTGATAAGTTTTTTTATAGATGTACAAACCATATCTGTCTTGCAAAAACGAGCGATTCGTTCAGTGTACCGTTGTGGGTTTCTCTAAGAGAGAAGTTTAAGGAGACTGTTGTCATATTGTGCCATCACAGTAAATACTCAAATATTTTGCTTGTGCGTAAAAATATACATAATTTCATTATGAAAGATTATACCTATCCTTAATATTAACCATAGAACTAAGTCCAAGCTCATGGTACCACGATTTCGTTTAACTAAGGTAAATGATTCTATTATGGGGAACTGTATACGTTTTTACAATAAGATTCCGATATATATAGATATATAATAAGATTTAAAAGTATGGAAAGACAACAAGAGTCTAAATTCCACACAATTATGATTCAAAGTGTATTCCGTAGCACTTAAATTTATTTGAAAAGAGCAATCCCTGGAGTTTCTTGCTCGTTCTTATCAGGGAGGTCAGCGTAATGAACGAGCGGGAGCTTAAATAGTGACGTTTTCAAGTGTAAAAATTGTACCTATGGAATAAATGATTATTTGACTTTGACTTTGACTTGCGTACAAATGGAATATAACTGTTTAAAGTAAGTTAAAATTGAAAATGTTCACGTTAAAAATTAAGGCACCCACTTTCACATATATTAACATAATCCTCAAGTTATTGCAACATCATGAACCTGTCGGACCCTGATTTGGTTATAAAGCCCTGCACGCAATAGAAAGTTCTGAAAAAGTACCGCCCCTTAAATATAAACAAGGACCTAATATTAATTCAATTTGAACCTTTTATTTTATGGTAAAAGGTTTACCTTTCCAGTTTAGTTATCTTAAAACTGTCAGGTACGCTTATTTGATCATAAACTCGTTGAAACTTGACATTTACTTTTAACTTTGTAATAGACCCGGTGGTGTTAGTTTTTATGTGATATTAAGGTCAATGATATTAATGTTATAATTTTATTAGAGTCTTAAATCGTTTATGTATAAGTACATATAACTTACAATAGTTATTGCCTTTATAACGCTTTAAACGTGTGCCGACTGACTGCATTTTGTCATTTAACCTTAGAGCTTAAGGTTGATCAACTTAATTACTTTCACCGAGTTCATAGCCAGAAATATTGACGAAATGTCATTTAATTCGTTTGAAAATATTCTGCCATATCGTTACTGTGACACGAGGATGGAAAAATTGGTTTCCACAGTCTAAGCTGTGACAACTGTGCTCCGATTGGCCAGCCCGAATTTGAAACAATTGACGGGTGTCGTCAATTGTTTCACTTCAAATCGACCAGTTAACTTGATCTTTACTATAATGGACGAAAATTGCAAAATTACATATTTAATATTTAATTAGATTAGAATTAGATGTTTTGCTGTTTTTCGTCACACCACCGCATGGAACAGCACGCCATTGTTAGAGATATTATTTTTATTACAGTAAATACAAAATATTTTTTGGAATATACGGCGTACACACTGGTCAGTTGTTGGCTCTGTCTATATTTCAGTGCAAACCAGAGTTGATATTTATAAGTGATGTATCACTGATGAGTTACCAGGAATTTTGTATGGCCCTTATTTCATCTCTATTTCTGGTTATATACTCGATGATTATTTTAAGATACTTCCTTCTTTTCGTATCAATGGCATATACTATAAGGCGCCGCGCAAACGTGTGTCTTGTCTTAAAAACAAGCAACCAGCAACGAAAAGCGAATATTCTATTTTTATACAATTGAAATTAAATCAGTTGTGGCAACCGGGCACAGACGCCGCCGGTTGCGGCAACCGGACACAGACGCTGGTTGCGCAGCAAATTGTAAGAAAATAAAATACTCGCTTCTAGTTGTCGATTGCTTGTATCCAACATAAGCGATTGCTTGTATCCAACGCACAAGCTCGTACATATTTTCATTTCAGATCTCGTGGAAAAGATGCGTAAATTCCAAGTACCGAATTATTACTGCAAGCGCCTTTACACACCGCATCCGATACGTATTCATTCCGAATCCGAGACTGTACAAATCTCGAATTCTCGGACCCATTTCGGATGTCGCTTGTGCACTAACTCCAATTCAAATCCGAAAAAATACGAATATTGCTTGTAACCTAGAGATAAAATGATCCCTGTGACATTGCAGACCGTCACTTCTAGGATTCGGAACAGCAGGCTGATTTCCCATCCGAGTCTCGAAATCAGATGGGTTTCCGAGCGACAAGATGAATCTGATTACTAGTATACTTTCTAATTTGTGAGTTAAATGAACTATTATTCCGATTTGAAATGTCAAAAGTTTCCAATCGGCCAGTTGTGAATCGCAATTAGACAATCGACTCGGAAGAGATAATTTAACTGCTGACACGAATCCAACGTAGTGCGCAAATGGTCCAACAAACAACGTGATGTAGGTTTATATGCAAGTGTGCCCTTACGAACTAAGCTTTATAAAATAAAGTGATAAGTGACAAGTGATCGACCAAAACAAAAGACAATGCCAAGTATGAAGCTTCATTCGCGTCATGCGTGTTTTAATTTGATCGAGTATTACTTATTTGATGCAGAACGTACAACGAGAGTACACAACGAAGAAGTCAAGATGGATTTTAATAGGTAGATAGATAGATAAAAACTTTATTCACTTCCATGACAGCTTATTTACATAAGATCCACTAAAAATAACACCATAAATATTTTTATATTGAACCACATTAAAATAACACATTTTTATAAAAAAAGGCGTTCCTTTACGTTTATAACAACACGTATAACTAATTAAAGTAAATAGATTTGGAAATCATGGCAGTGAAAAGGCGCTGACTCAGCATATACTCTCTCTCTCTCTCTCTCTCTCTCTCTCTCTCTGTGTGTGTGTGTGTGTGTGTGTGTGTGTGTGTGTGTTTATGTTACAATGTACTTTTAACCAGATTTCAAAATGTATGTATTTATGTTCAGACTATGTAAAATAATTTATGTTTATATTACTTATGAACTTACCTGACATTAAATGTTGCCGCAGTTACAGTAAACATAAACGTGGACGACAAATATACCATTTGAAATGAAATAAATAAAAAGTTTAGTTCAGATTAGTAACGTTATTTTTGTTTGTTTTTTTAATTGCTGCGACGCCGTGCATGTTACGTTACACTTTTCAAGAATAAATATAAAAAAAAATTTCTTTAAATAAAATACAAGCGTTGGTCATGACCATATGAACTCATGACCTGTTAGGACCCCGAAACGTAGGTGTGTTTGAAGAAACAAATATACGAGATTTAGGCCCATAAACATGGCTCCATTTTGAATTTCAGGTTTAATAGAGTCGCACCGTTATCGATATATAATCGTAAAAAAATTCACACTTAAAAATTAAGAACACTATTATCCGTAAAATTTAGCTTGATCAGTATGACAGTGACAAAATTCGGAAGACATTAATTTGTGCAACTTTAAGCTAATACGTATTCGTTCGATTTCTATCTTGATTTCGACTAACCTCACTTCGTTTGTAAGGATGCAATATAAATTGAAATCGAAATCATGGCTCAGCAATTTCCGTACAAATTGAGGCGGGATCAGCAGGTAAACATCTCAAGAATTGTCGATAATGATCCAAATGACGTTCAAATGTCAAACATGACCCAGTTTTTTCAGGAAACGTACCCTTGTTATAGATCGGTCTCGTTATCTGTAACATGAGGATTGCCGAAAACGTCTATACAATAATGCTACTACTAATCATGGTTATTGACAGATTTCTTGACATGTTAGCGTTTAATGGCTGTTGTAGGAAGGAAACCGCTGCATGTTTGTTGGAGTAAGTAAAGAAGTACTGCCTTACCTGTTCCTGTTTTATGTAAAGAAGGAAGCAAACGAGCAGGCAAGTCCGTTGATGTAGGTGATCATCGTCGCCCATGGACATTTGCAACATCAGATGAGCTGCCAATGCATTGCCAGCCGTTGAGAGCCCTGTTAACACGCTTTTTGAAGAACCCCATGTCATAGCGCAAAGGAAATACTCCAGGAGGAAGATCATTCCACATCTTGCAGGTTCGAAGAAGGAACGAACGAGATGCCCGCGTGGTCTTACAATGCCAGGCGTCTAAGATGTGAGGATGGACTCTACTCCTTTAGCGGGAGGTGCGATGGTGGAAACGAGACGGTGGCACCAGTTCGAAAAGCTCAGAGCACTCCCCATTATAAAGACGGTAGAACACATACAGAGAGCCAAGGTCTCCAGTCGTCGTCGTCGTAGTCTAGTAAATTAAGGGGCTCCATACTTACATACTAATTACAGGCACTTGGGACTACCCACATACAACAAAACGTTTAATTGAAATGCAAAGACGATTGAAGTAATTCTTTTTTCAAATTAATAATTATTAACTAGTACAACTGTTCGTTAAAAATTGTAAGTTAGGCTCATTCGTGATAAAGACGACGACTAAATCGAGAGAGAATTTTAAATAACTGGAGTAACTTCTTTGGGTTCTCCAGTTAAAATGGGTGTTCCGCAGGGCTCAATACTTGCACCTTTCTTATTTCTGATTTATATTAATGATCTGCCATTCTTTGTTAAGGACCATTGCGAAATAGTATTGTTTGCTGATGAATAAAAATCAAGAATGGATTTTTAAAACAGACAGACATGACATTAACTATGACCATATTAATGATACCCTCTCTAATGTAGTTTATTGGTTTAATGCTAACAATTTATTGCTTAATGCCAAGAA
>NW_020653561.1:575075-592832 GCF_003589595.1 Hyposmocoma kahamanoa | reverse complement strand
TTAAGAACATTAAAAATTGACCTAATTGGGGACAGGCAGGTACACTATATTTATCTTAACTTTGCGACGCACAGTGGGTCGGATCTGCGATATTGCGGACAGTGGAATTTTTTTTCACGATACCTCTCTAAAAAATGCCAATCGAGAAATTCTATTGTCCCAATTAAATATTGTCATATCACATTTTGCCATAAATGTAATAGTTTAATAGGAAAAAATAAAATGTGTATTTTTTGTATGGGACCATAACTTTAGTGCGCCATCGTTATAAAATCTTAGTCGATCCAGAATCTTTGAATCACTACATACGTATTATTAGACCTATTTTGTATGGATTTGTACACTAAACGCGTGCCCAAACCTGCCTATTCACTATTTATACGCGTCAGAAATTAAACATTTTTACACATTGCCACTTAATTCTAAACTTGGTAATCTTTATACGTCACTACTTTGTTGAATTAGTAAGAGTCGGCAGTCGGTATTTTACGAAGTACCTATCATTCAAATACATAAATTCATACATAAATAATTCAAAACTAGAATTCAAAAAAACATTTAACTAACCCATGGCCCGTACCTACTATGAACCAAGATCGTTAAGTTCATATATGTTTTAAGTAAAACAAGTACTTATTACCCTATTGTGATAGAAAGGATAAGTTATTCTAAGAGATAACATTATTAATATGCAAATTTAATTTAGCTGCCTCCGTGGCCGAACGGTTACCATGCCGGACTGCCACGCAGAGGTCCCAGGTTCGATTCCCGGGTCGGGAGAAATGTTTGTATGGCCTACATTTATTTCTCTCGTGAGTTTGGGTGTAATTTGTGGTTGTCCATGTGTGTGTCCATGGCACCCGCGACACAGGGTTTCCCTAGTGCGGGGCTATGTTGAGTGTGTGCGTTATTTATATTTATATATTATATTTAATATTATTTCTTCAACTATACGTGTTTCGCGAGGTTACCGGGAGCGGAACGCGGGCGATTCGCGGTGAGCTGGCTACTATATACCAGGTACTCATTCTAGCCAACGAAGACTGTTTCTTGCATACACACCAGAACCTCATTACTGCGCCTGTACCATGAGATTACAGGGACAATTATCGCTAGCAACCGAATAAAATGTTGTTATACAAAATGTTGTTTCTTCTTGTAACCGCTAGGGGCGCTGCTAGCATTGACAGTCCATCGGTACTGATACGCAAATTATAAGAGCACTTCCTGTTAAACTTGGAAGTTAATCAGTAATAATCTCAGTACAGAGTACTAAAAAAACCGACCTCAAAACTACGTGGAATTACGTCTATTTGCTAATTTTATTGAAATATCCCCTAGTTCGCCACTATACAGGACTTGACACTGGAGATAATAAAAATTGGTTCTCACTACTCAAAGTATATTGAGAGAAAAATGCCTTGAATTGGAGAAATAGCAAAATCAACCATTATAGTAATTGTTCCTAAATTAAAGTTAGGCGCTATTTATAAAAATGACAAACATAATAAGTTTATAATTTGTTTGCTGCTAACCGTGCTAGACTGCCACGCAGAGGTCCCGGGCTCGATTCCCCGGCCGAGAGAAATATTTGTATGGCCTACATTTATTTCTCTCGTGAGTTTGGGCGTAATTTGTGGTTGTCTATGTGCGCGTCCATGGCACCCGCGATACAGGGCTTCCCTAGTGCGGAGCAATGAGTGTGTCTGTGTTTTGATTATAATATGTATTGTGTATGTATGAATCAATGTACGTAAATTGGTGTAGGTTTATTTATGTTGTCATTGTTATATATATTTACATTTAAATTTTTATAAATGTATTGTACATTATTGTCCCGCAGACTTACTTTATTCACCACGGCTAGTGTTGGCTGGAAGAGATCTCTTCTAGAGATAAGCTCACCTTTGTATATCGACAGTGAACTGGCAACCGGTACTATATTAATTTTGACAACTTTACACAATAAAGAAAAAAAATGTCTGCGTCATTTATATAGTATCTGGCTTATTAAATAAAAATACGTAGTGTATGTGTAATAAAAATATTTAAAAACTTCGTATTTTTATTTCATAAATCAGTTGCTATCAATGACGCAAAAATTATTTTTTCTTCATCCTGTTCAAAATTGAGATAGCACCGATTGCCAGTTCACAGTCGATACGCCCTTTGTAAGATGTAATTTTTAATGTCATTTATTTGTGCAATAAAACATTATGTATAATAACGTTTTATATATAAATAATAATCATAAATAATTATTATTATATAATATATAATTTGTGCAATACAAAATCGAAGTAATTTACGCGGTCACAGTAAACCCATGGTAGAGGCACTGTATCAGTCTCGTAACAAACCCTAAGGAGTACCCGGCTTTACAGGTCGCCTTAGCATTTGTTTTTCGGTACTGTTATTATTTACCTTTTTGTAGATGTACGTGTAAATACGACAAGCAAAGTGACGTGAAAAATAATAGCACATCTTGATGATATATGACGTACTGATGCTTATTTGATGTGTCATTTGATAAAAGCACTACAGTCTATTGTACGACGGGATACGTACTTTCTGTGACGAATGTAGGGAGGTAGATGCGAAGAAAAAGGGCAAAATCCACAAGGGGTTGTACAGACAAAATTGCTTTTTTTAACCTAATGCAAAAAGGGGTACTATTCACAAAACTCAAGCCAGGACCAATTTAATATATTCAAATATATGTATATTCAAATCGAACCCGGAACCTCGTCATCTAACGCTCAAAGGATTAACCGCTGGGTCACTGAGGTCATGGTATTGCTGACAGGATTTTTAAAGCATAGAAGAAACTTTGAGACGAGTGAAGAGCAAATACAGAGAGAGGACTAGAATTTAAAAAATGTAGTTGTAGTAGATTAAATAACGTGACGTGACAATATCAATCGGTGAAATTATTAGAATATAATATAATAAAATAGAATTTAATAGAAAAAGAGAAAAGAATTTAGAAATTACTAACTTAAAACTATTTTAAAGATTTATTATTATAAAAATTAAGAATATTAAATATATATTAGATCAGCGAATTGCTTCTTGAAATCGTCAAAATAATACTCTTGCATTGCACCACATTGACATTCAATTATTTTTTGTGAAATTACTCCACTAGTTTGTTATAATTATTAATACAAAGATTGAACACTTAGAAAAAGTTCTTTCGATGCAGCTGGCTTCGAACGAGAGCCTAGCATTTCCTAGCAAACTTCTATACAATGATTCTTGTGTAATGTGAAAACACAATTCCTAAATTTTAACAATAGAAAAAAACACAAACTTAACTCGAAATTTTACAAGAAAACCGCTGTATTCAACACTGCCATCCTTATCATAAGTACCGTAATCGCATTTTTACCGAAATTGAGTTATTGACATGTCTGGGATCAGCGAAACAAGATCTGGAACCCCATCTAATCGGTTTTTTATTATCTTAATGAGTTTCGGTTTTATTGTTAAGTGTAATCAGCGTAATTGACTTTTTTAGGTGACAATAAAGTTTTAGGTACCAACATATCGAAATTTCCGAAATGCGAATGTGTTAGTTATGACAAGCAGGGCAGAATAGGTACTTTACACATACCAATAATTTTTTTTTTATATCAACTAAACTAAATAGAACAAGTATACTATACGATATACATGTTTCAAATCGAAAAAGCTCGATATTCCCGAGACTGAAAACATCAGTCTCGAATCTAGAAAATGCCAAAAAATTGTCGCGACTCTCGAAATATTCAAGACCGACATTCCTGTGATGAAAGCACTTATTACAATCAATATTAAACTTCTTTTATTTTGGCCTTAAACAGAGAGGTTTGAGAAGATAAGCTGGCGCTAAGTAAAGTAAACTTAGCGTTGCTTAATAACTAAGTTAACTAGTTAATAATGTTTTCCTTATATACAGTTTAATTTAATTAGCGCCTTAGTTAAGTCATAGTTAAGTTAAACCTGACTGAAACTTAATCTGATACAGGTAAGGAGATTAATTCGCAGTATGCTTTACCGGGATCAATGTTAGTGGGGTCACATTGCACGCAGGTAAGTATTTGAAAGCGTAGTTATGTATTTGAAACATAATGAATTCGAAGTTTTGATCATCTTATCGATTTTATTTTAAGATAATTGCAACTTTTTTATAAAAGAAAAGACCTCAAAAGTTCTTAGAATTTTTTTTTTTAATATATAATAAATAACGCACACACTCAACATAGCTCCGCACTAGGGAAACCCTGTGTCGCGGGTGCCATGGACACACACATAGACAACCACAAATTACACCCAAACTCACGAGGTAAATAATTGTAGGCCATACAACTATTTCTCCCGGCCCGGGAATCGAACCTGGGACCTCTGCGTGGCAGTCCGGCATGGTAACCGTTCGGCTACGGAGGCAGTTATTAATTACGTCAATTTGCCAAGTTTAACTGAAATTGGTTACCGGAAAGTGCGCGAAACCGGATTCACCCCCTAGATGTCCACCCTTACAGTTCGAATATTACCTTCAAATTACACTGTATTTTTTGTGTGTATATTAGGGCGTTTATTGTCTGGTCTGTATCTCTAAGGGTAGCAAATTAGGGGATGAATCAGGTTTATTATATTTCAACCGTTAAATCGTTTCCAATGAAACTTGGCAAATAGATGTAATTCCACAAAGTTTTGAAATTGTTTTATTCAAATTTTTTATAAAAAACATGTAATTATTAATTTTATTAGCATTAAAAATTAAATTAAATTAAAAAATTAAATAGGACTTTATACATCAAACACACCCACACATATACATAGAACATCACACGATATTATGTACTAACAAATTATGAGCTATGAGTGATGAATTGGCCGTCGAACTAAGTCCATGACAATGCTGACATTGTGCTGTTTTTCAGTCTCCGCCTGTGTTCTCTGTCGGTTCTTGTCGGAACATAATTTTGAGCAAAAGGACTACAACAAAACAAACATCATTAATCTAACTTAAATGTAACTAAAATCTAACTATGCATTTAGTGGTTACAAGTGATAATAATACACATATCAAGCAAAAACAAACAAATCTAATCAGGACGACAAAGGGTACAAATGGCTGTTATCAGATTATACGGATTACTATTCCACAACCGACCAGGAACATGACGACTTCTGTTGCAAAATAAGCCATTCTTTGCATTTCCTTATGAATGTATAAAAAGACTCAGCAGTCTTCACTGGTGGTGGAAGGTCATTCCAACATTTAGAGGCGGCAAAGCAGAATGACGTCAGATGTGGGCGAATCCGCATTTGTAACATTGGGTATCTAATTTGTCGAGTGTTGCTCTTCCCCCTATCATTCCAGTTCAATTTATCAGCCAAATACTGAGGCGTACTACTCAATCGTAAGTTGAATATGAGCCCATTCAATTTTAAATTTCGCCTGTGACTCGTGTCTAAAGTATTAAAAGTATTTAGAAATTGAGTTATATGAGAACGAGATGGCACACTGTAACAAAACCTCATACAGGAGTTCTGACCTCTTTAAATTTTTCTCACAGTCTTTTTATACAAACAGGGACCATACACAATATCGCCGTAATCTATGATAGATAGTACCAACGAGTCCGTCAATCTCCGTCTCACCTCATTTCTCAAAAAGGTCGCAGTTTGTAAAGTCTTTTTAATGCGCTATAGCACTTTGGTACTTTAGAATCTACATGTTGCCTCGTGTCATCCATCAACATACCCACTTCCAAAGGCTCAGCTGTAGGATAATCGTTGACCTTTATATTATAGGACAAGACTCTCGCAATTTTTCGATCTGAAATTTAGTTCCTAAAACTAGGTAAGTGCACTTTTGGGCATTTAGTGCGAGTCCATTTTGATAAGACCAATCACATATTGCGCGCAAGTTCTTATTGATATTATCAATGGCTTGTTTTACACTATTAGGAGCTGGACTTGCGTGTACAAAAATTTGTGTATCGTCAGCGTACATATGAGCACTGCTGTACTTAATTTTTACTAATAAATCAAAGGTGTAAATAGAATAGTGTTGGTCCGAGAACAGATCCTTGAATAACTCCTCGCCTCTACTTGTGAGGCGATGACTTCACAGATCTATACGTTTTCATCATTCATGTTAGGTCCATGCAAGTATGCCCATGTATCATATCTAATATGTATCAGATTTGTATGAAAAACGTATTTTTGTAGATACCCGGAAGCGGAATTTTCATTTAACGGAAATATTTTATTAAAACAATAAATAATTGACAAATAAGCTGATATTTCATTCAAATAAAACAAACTTTCGTCACGCGATTATGTGCTGGTCAAATTCATCAGCGACTGCGATTCAGCAGTAGCAGTAGAGTTCCTTGTGATAGAGTTCGTCCAGGATTGTATTGCCACCTAACCTATTTCTGCCGAGCAGTAATGTCAGCACAGCTGTGTTCCGGTTTCGAAGGGTGCTGGTGAAATTACAGGCACATGGGACTTGTCAACTTATATCTCAGGATGACGGGCGCGGTGGCAGAGCCCCTCATATCATTGCGATTTAAAGCTCTGAGTGGCACTGCAACTGTTATGGACAGGCGTGTAGCTTACCATGAGGCGCACGTCTTGTTCGTCCCGTCACTTGATATTATAAAAAAAAGACTCGGTGGCGCGGTGCGACAAGAGGGGCTGCATGTAGAAGTTGAAATCATTTATAATAAAGCGTTAGCCCTTAGGATGAGTTCGCGAATGCGAAGTGTTTTGGGGGTCGTGTAACGCAAAAGTGCAAAAACAGTGCAAGAAAGCATTTTCGCATGAAGCTGTTTCAGAAAAATGCACAAAGTTCTGATTAGGTTTAAATTTTACGATAAAATCACATATCAGGGTTTTCCTCGTGAGTATCCCTATCCGAATATCATATTCTAATTAATAATAAAAACTTACCTCATGCAGTGCTAATGCGATGAATTTATTTTGCAAATTTTTCTTACGCCTTCATTACAGTTGTCAACATAAATGCAAAAAATTACAACTCATTGCCACTCATAAATATCACAATAAGTTTTTAGTCCTCACATTCAAGTGTCTGGGAAATAAATTAGATACTTGAAATTGACCAACACTGAAGATAAAAATGTTTGTTTATGTTATAGCTCCGTTAACGAGAAGAAAATTGGCTTAGTTTGAATGATGGTGAATGGTGCCCCTTAGATTTTAGTTACGATTTGATACTTTAACTGCACCCGTGGCCGAACGGTTACCACGCTCGCCGGTCTATCACGCAGTGGTTCCCGGACCGGGAGAAATATTTGTATGGGCTACATTTATTTCTCCACGAGAGAAATAAATGCGTTTGGGTGTATTTTGTGATTGTATTCTGGGTGTATTTGTGTCTTTCCAGGGATCCGCCATCGGAAGACACATAGAGGTTTCCCTAGTGCTATGAGTGTGTGCGTTATTCTCCGTCACTTCCTTCGGCTCTCTGCCTTGTTCACACACGTACGAAATGTTTTACTAGTCATTTGTTTCATAGCGGCAGCTCACATGGCTACTTATATTCACTATTAGGCATTTGATGTACTTGGTAAAATATATTACGTCCAGACAAATATGCAAACACTGACAAATATGACCATCCACACACTCGAGAGAAATAAAGAGTTAAAATAATTAATATACTATACTGTTTACTTGCTAAATTGCCTATTTAGCTCCTTTGATGTAATGAGAAACTAACCTGCGCGCGGCAACGCGTGTGTGGTATTTGCTGTAATTGTCGAATAGGCAAACAAGGCAAATACTTGCTATCTCGGCACTCGGCTAGCAAATTCGGTGTTCTCAGCCTAATTACCGTAGTCATTGTTTTTTCTCGCTTATTATATCAAATAACATTGAAATATTGATAAGTTTAAGCTAAAATTTAGCTAAACTATCAATATGTCTAAATGGCATTGGAATTGTTCGGTGCGGCTGCACTCGACGAGTAGTTTTAAGTCTGTTCATTGTATAGAGTATTGCGTTACATTTGTGTAAATAGTTTAAGGTTTATTTGTTGTACGCTAATTTGTTCTAATAGTCTTAAGTGGTAGAAATAAAGTTTGTATATGTGTCTCGTTTTATTCTAATAAGGATCAAACAAGTATTCAGGTGAAATAACGAGTAAAATAGAGAATATGCCTGCTTGATCCGACTTTGACTGATGACTGGAGCGGGGTGCAGGGTAGTATAAGTAGGTCGCCCGGCACAAATCGCCTGCGCGCGCTCAATTAAGGCAGTTATGTACGACTTATATAGTTTTTAGGACGTTATGTACAAATGAGCAGTAAGTAATGTCTAATAGAAAAGTATTTGTAATAGATGAATATGTAAAACATTAATAAATATTACGAAGGGGGTGAGGTAACTTTTGGCGGGAAAAGGAAGGCTCGCTCTGGCTCCAATAGATACACAGTCCAAAAACAGCCTAAGCTCGAAACACATAGAAAAACCCGAAGAAGAGCCAGCAGCCAAGCCTTACCAGACAAAAGCCAGCCTCCAGATCTTCACAATATATACAATCGTTGTTTGACTTTAAGCCAGTGATAGGTGCATCCCGCACAGGAATAGTCAAACTAGTTTTTGAATTATTATGACACATATATTTTATGGAAACAGTAATTAGAAAATTCAAACATTTTTAAGAAAAACTTGTCACTTTTAACTTTCACTGCGCCTGGCTTCGACATGTTTAACAATCTAAATTATGTGCGAGTGTGAATAGCATAGCTGTAAGTGTAAAGTATATTTGTTAATTTGATTAAGTGTGTTGGTTTTTATTGGTTTGGTTTACTATTTCTCGGATAATTTATATGTCAAGGTGTATGAAGTAAATCTAATTAATTAATAATTATTTTGGATTTAAACGTTTCGAAAATTCAAAACTTTCCTCACAGAGTTTTTGTCGGGTTGTACTTGCATTGTTGAGTAAGGTGGAAAGAAAGAGACTCCGCGGCCGATTACCTAGCCGATGGACTAGCTAAGAAACCATCCTCACTGGTCTCCCTATAGCAACTGCCCTGAGAGAAGCTGAAAACAGAACCAGATATGACCTTGAGTAATGAACAATACGACTAAAAGAAGAGAAAGACTTATCCACCGGCTGACGAACAATAGCCAGTTTGTCAATGGTTTATTAGGTACGCAACTATCTAGACGACCGATATAGATAAATCAGCCTGCACTGTAAAATGCTACATAAAATACCTATTACGGTTATATACGGTTGGTAACCCAAACCGGCCAACCATTCAGGGAATGTAAACGATGCCTGCCTTGGATTTGTGGACTGTATTTATATGAATAAATGGGTATGGTTAATTGGAACAAATAAGAGTAGGTAAGCTGGGAGTTACTATGTAATACGTTCACTAATTGTTCACTATAATTTTCAGTTTAGTATGGTTTCACCACAGACCATATAAATACTTTCACCGTGTGGTGGTTGCGCGCGCGGCCATTGCATTCGTCGGCGCAATTTCAACAGGCGGAAGCGAGTATTTTCGTCTTCGTCCCCTAGGTGGATCGATTATATAACCAGGTGTCACCAGTTGGGTGACGTTGTCTCGCTCTTGAGTGTGAGTAGGGTTCGCGCGGGAAAGGGATGGAACAAGGAAGCAATAATTGATCCAATGGAACCAAATATGAAATCGTCCAAATATTCGCGAGGTAAAGTCAAAATATCATTTTGGTGCAACCAGATACTTCATAAGAACTTGAAAGTTAATAATATGATGATTTTATATTTTACAATATCAGTAGCAGCACAGCTCCTTGTTCATTCAGGATAGTACTGCCATCTTGCCTATTTCTGCCGCCTAGCAGTATTGTCATCTGTGGCACAGTACATTTACTCAAATATTTTATATGCTCGTAAAAATATACATAATTTCAATAAGAAAGAAGATATCCATAATATTAACCTTAGAGCTAAGTTCAAACTCATGGTACCACGATTTCGTTTAACCAAGGTAAACAACTCTTTTATGGGAAACTGTATACGTTTTTACAATAAAATTCCGGAGCATATATTAAGTTTACCATTTCAAATCATATTACAAAGTTGAAGACTACGTGTTAGATAAAGATGTATGGAAAGACGACATGGCTTCAGAATCCACACAAATTTGATTCAAAGTGTATTCCATAGCATTTAAGTTTGTTTGAAAAGACCAATCCCTAGAGTTTCTTGCTCGTTCTTTTCAGGGAGGTCAGCGTAGTGAACGAGCAGTAGCTTAAATGTGACGATTTCAAGTGTAAATTTATTTTACCCATGGAATAAATAATCTTTGACTTTGAATTTGACTTTGTCAGCATTACTGTGTTCCGGTTTGGAAATGTAAGGGTGCTGGTGAAATTACAGGCACATGGAGCTTGTCAATTTATGTCTCAGGGTGTGGGGCGCAGTGGTAATGCCATCATCCAGGCGTGTTGCTTACCATCAATCGCACGACTTCCTCGTCCCGTCTCTTGATGTTATAAAAAAAAACAAGCCTCGTAAGTTTTCATCTTAACACAGTTGACAATTTTGAGATTATTTTAATGAAGAGAAGAGTTATGTCGTTCTCGTTAAATGTAAATCCCTTAAAGTTTAACATTTGTTCTAAAAGGCTACGACAGAAAATTACAAAGCTTTATTTGCATCTACACCAATGACAAAAGCGTGATTTATCATCTTAATTGAAAGAGCGAAGATTTAAGTATTTCAAACAAACATTTAAAGACTTGATAATGCAATTTCCGTTTCAAAATATTTGCAATTGGGTTGTTGGAAACTAAGCTCATGTCTGTTTCTAAGTTTGCAATACGCTATCACTGAGTCCTCACCCTATCTCACAACGTCACTTGCAACGTTCAAAGCGAAAGCTACAAGCGCGTTCCAGGATACCATTATACTCATTATCTTGTTTTGCTGCTTTCCGAGATATAAAAAATATTTTAACAATGCTCCTTTATGACTAACATTGTTCAGACAACGGCATAAAAATACAGCATGTTTATTATGGTAGTGTTGGTTAAATAAAAAAGATTACGATAACCAAATTAAACTGTATCGAACTAAGGAACGTTAAAACGAGTTACAGAAAAAAACGGACCTTAAAATTTTGTCAAATGACCTACATATTCTATTCGCCAAGTCTCATTGAAATCGATTGCCGGAAAGTAGGTGAAATTCAATAAGCGGGATTCTCCCTCAATTTGTCACCTTTAAAGGTGGAATATCTTCTTCAAACTCGAATGAGACAACTACTGCTGTATAATTACCTCCTTTTCAACAAAAAAACATCGAAATCGTTTCTCAAATTCCGGAGTCATCGCGTAACAGAAAAAAAAGGTCGAATTGAGTGCCCCCTTCTTTTTTGAAGTCAGTTAAAACAGACATCTCTAGCCAAGGCTGGTAGCTGTAAAGGTAGCTAACTGATTAAAGAAATAGTTTCATTGATTTCCCATAGATGGCGCAACGGCTAGAAAGTAGTTGAAATTGAAATTAGAAAAATTCGTGAGGTCCGCTGGTTCGTTCCGTGGCTTAGTTGGCATAGCGTCTGCCACGGTTTGCTGGGAGGCGTTGGTTCGAATCCGGTCGGGTCGAAGGAATTTTTTCTAAGTGTTCGATCTTTATATTAATAAATATAACAAACTAGTGGAGTAATTTCACAATTTGAATATCATGATGGTGAAATATTCTGACATTCAATAAAAAATTAATTTCAATTAAAACATTATACATTCATACATCATCGTATCGTGATCATAGATCAATCTATAAGCGCTTTTACCACATGAAATCATAGAAATAATAATACAAACAGCATGAAACAAATTGTGTAATATGTGAATCTAATCTAATAACGCGAGACAGCTGTAAACCCTTATTTAAAAAACTAAGAATATTGTCCTTTACTTCCTTATATATGTTCGAGATATGCATTTTTCTCAAAAAACATAGTTATTTAGTTACTTCAAAAATTGTTCCGTTTTTAACCCGATATCCCTATCGTTTGGCCCGACATATACACACTACTACATATTTTCAAAAAAAAATTAAAATTAAACTTATTATTAATTAATAATGGAAATTATAATAAATTAAAATGTATTACTCAGTACTGCAGTCCTGTCCGTTAGGGATTTTCATGAGAAATAGTTTCATTTCCTATATAATCCAGAATATTTATGTTCTAATACCACCATCACTCGATGAAAAATGCGAAGCTTCTAATAACTAAACAAATATTACTACCTATTACTGTTCACGAAAGTAAATCGTTAACTATTTTTAAAGTGAGAGTTAAAGAGCATTTTTTATCTACGATTCCATAAATATCTTAGGTATTATATTATAAAATATGTATTTATCTAAGTATTTATATAATTTATAACAATTTAATATTATTATATTATTTTTTCTTATTTTGTTGTGCACATATGCCCGTTGTTTTAGTTATAATGTCCTGTATTTAGGTCTGCAGGGAGAAATTTCTATTAAAAATAAGCAGAACCTTTTATTTTTAATTTCCCTTGTATCCTTTGTGACTTGTTGTATTTTTCCTGTACAATAAACTATTGAATAAAAATAAATAAATAAGTAACTTCGGGTTATTTCTAGTGTGTTTGGCTTTGTATCTACATTTTTTCTACTGTTCGCTAAACGAATTGCACACTCGCAACGTGAGTGGAGTCCAAACGAATTTGAGTCTACGTAACGCGTTTGTTTCTATCGCTAGCGAAACTCAGGGCCGCAGCCAGGCAGTGTAAGCGATACTGTACTGTTAAAACAGAAGTTGACATTTTAACGGTATTGACAATACAAACTAATATTATAATTACGAAAGTAACTCTGTTACGTTTTCATGCCTAAACCACAAAACCAATTTGATGGATTTTGGTATAGAGATAGAAGGGACCTAGGCGAAAGACATAGGCTACTTTTTGTCAGAAAAATAAATCTTAAAAGGGTTGTTAACACTTTAGTATTAAGGATTCAGCTAATAAAATAACATATAAACCTTTGGAGTGTGTATTTCAATTTTGGTTACAATGAATAAAAGGTAGTATACGTGTGAACGCGCTTACCTACGATGGCGGAATGAATCGAGTGAGGGGCGCGCGGGCTACCCATAGACGCCGGAGTTTTTTCTTCTTCTTGTTCCAAAAGAGGTAATGGAACCAGTCGGTTGAACGCTCTTCTTAGTATCCCCGAAGTGGTGATGACATGACATGAGTTCTGAAAGGAGTTCTTTGTAGTATCTTCTCCAGAATGCGCCTTCAGGCATTCTGTTCTCTTATACGTCGATAGCATGTCGACATTCCGTGCTTCTTTCTCGACTGAAATAGAGTATGAAAATATGTATGGAGAGCGAGTAAAACTATAAAAATTAGTTTTATTTATATACATATCTTCGATTTTAATTTTATACTTTATACATCTAGGTACATTAACTATTTACCGTATCAAACTCTACTTACAATAATAACGCACACACTCAACATAACCCCGCACTAGGGAAACCCTGAGTCGCGGTTGTCATGGACACACACATAGACAACCACTCACGAGATTACACCCAAACTCAGAAATAAATGTAGGCCATACAAATATTTCTCCTAGCCCGGGAATCGAACCTGGGGCCTCTGCGTGGCAGTACGGCATGGTAACAGTTCGGCCACGGATTTGAGGCATCGGATGTGAGATGGCATCGATTAATTTATTAATTTCTAAAGCGGCATTTCGGGCAATCGTCTCTCACCCGAGACCGTCACTGAGAAGTGCAACATACAATACCGCTTGATTTGGCTTATAGAATTCTCTATTCAGGCTTCATCGCCATGTTCATTTTTGTCCTTTAATTGCGACCATGTTTCGTGATTTATGATGGAAATTTTACAAGATTAATAACTGAATAATTCAGACTAATTTTTGTATAGTAGCTAGATCCTGCGATCCTGAAAAAACGATGTAAGGAATATTATTTAATATGTTCCTACATTATTTCACATAACTACAATGACTATGTTAAAATTACGTAGTACAAAACTTGTACTGGATATTTGTACTTTTTTGAAATGTAACATTTATTACTATTTGTAACGATTCTTGCACTACAATATATTGTATATAATAATGTAAAGTTTACAAGATAATAAAAAAAAATTAAAAAAAAGGCGTGGATTTAATAAAAATATCGATTCATAGCATTGATTTAAGAAATTGTAAGGAGTCAAGAGAGTGTGTGTTGTTTCTACTAAAGGTGTGGCCATTCGCGCATCGTGGGCGCTATACTATTTAACCATCGTCTCTGATCAGTGTGAAAGAATTCGTCCAAGGAAGTACTGTCACCTTATCTATATTTGCCGTCAAGCAGTACCTAATGTGACTATTTCTACGTTCCGGTTTTGAAGGGTCTTAAATTTTGCAAATATTTGGACTATCTCGGTTACTCTGGTTCAGGTTTGTGATTGGTTATTTTGGAAAATAAAAGAAAACTAACAAAAAACTACTTCAACAAGTCAAAATGCAAATCAACAAGAGCAATCAAAATTTAAATCCTTATTCCAAAGATAGTATTTGCAAGGCATAACCATTGCCGAAGTCTGCGCCGAATAGAAACGCTCGAACTTAATATTCTATACATATTTAGATGATTTAGTGAAAGCCTTATTGTTTGTGTGCCCGGAGGTGATAATTAAATAACGAATAATTTAGATTGCTAATTAAATGCAGATACCAAACTAATCAAAAATATGTCCACTACATATTTAAGCCAATTAACTGAAAAACAAACGAATTACAGTACAATTAATAGGCCCGGGCCTAGGGCGGCCAGGTTTTAGGGGCGGCCAATCGTTACAAAACATTCACTGATGATAACAAAAAATAACTCAAAGTACCTAAACATTCTAAAGGCTCACGCACATTATGGCGGGCCGCACTGCACCGCATCGTATTACAATAATCTTCCTAAATTACTTTCGTATATTTTATATATAAAATATAGATATGTATACTATCTGTAATGTATTGCATGTCTGATCGCGATAAACTCAAAAACTACTGATCGGATTTTCATGCGGTTTCCACCAACAGACAGAGTGATTCATGAGGAAGGTTTCGATGTACAATTCATTTAGGTTTTGTGTAAGTTGGCTGAAATATGACGATAAATGTTAAAGATGTTGGAAAAAAATCATGCCGGGTGTGTGCTTTACTGGCGTCCGCCATCAAATCAATGTTCTAGAAAATTGTAGGTCTTGAAATGGCCTACATAAAAGGTGGCAGTATATTGGCAAGGTGGCTTTCGTGCAACGTGAACTGTCCACAGACGATCGGACGAAGTATGTCGCGCATGAATTGTCGTTCAGTTCTTCGCGGATCGTAATCGGGCGTGGTACAGTTATGGATAAAAATTTGAACTAAATAATCTCAGTACAGAGTACTAAAAAAACCGACCTCAAAAGTACGTGAAATTACATACAATTACCAAGTTTTATTGAAATCGGTTACCGGAAAGTGCGCAAACACGGATTCATCCCCTAGTTCGCCACTATACGGGACTTGACACAGGAGATAATAAAAATCGGTTCTCCAATCCGTCAAGTCCGTCATTCGGACTGGCTGGATTCGAACCAGTACCCTCAGGCAATCCATGCGAGGTGGTCTGTCCATAAAGCCTTGGAACGAACCAGCAGACCTTTTGATTTTTTTTATGTGCCCATCGCAGACTTTTGTCTTCGGTTTTAACAACGTTTTGGTTTTTATAGATTCATGAATTTAGGTTAAGTTTACACAGAATAAATTTACTTTTAAATCCATTGACTTACAATTATATGGACGTCGGGCCCGCGCTAAAAAGTGTCCGAACTTATAGGGCGTTAAAATCGTATACAGAGCGTCATTCACGCTTTAGTCTTCGTTTGTTCGACTGACATCGAAGCAAGCAAAATTAGACAGTACTGCGATGACATTACAATTTAAATTCAACGTTTTAGCTTTTTCATATTCCTTTACATGTCACTACGTTTAAATAGGTTGTCTTGGGACATTTTTTTCGTGGTTTTTGTATTAGACCCGTCGTCCATTTATTTGTAATTCAATGTTTAAATCACTAAAATTTGCATTTTTTTTATTATATTAAGTAATACGCCATCCATAGTGTCCATAACAGTTGCAGTGCCATTCAAAGCTTTAAATCGCAAAGATCTGAGGGCATAAGTCCACAAGTCCCACGTAATTTCATCAGCTTTCCTAAACTGTCATTTCGAGGTCCCCCGAATAAACGTGCAAAAGATTTTACACAGATATTTACCAAGCTATAATGTTCTATTATCTAGAACCTAAACATCTCCTAAATATTTTTTACGTAAAAAAGATAAATGATACGTTTTAATCTAACTGAAATGTATTGTTCTTGGGAAATATGGGAAATATAAATTACGCACGATTATAATAATACACCTCTGTTACGCATAAATCTCTTCAGGTTTAAACAACAATAAAAAACGTGTGGAATTGTATAGGACATTTTTGTTATTTCCGTACATACTTTGTAAGTTTACTCTCGTATTTTATTTTACCTTGTATTTTGATATTATCTCATTTACTTATTATGCAATAAGCACGTAATTTTTTTGTAACGGTTAAGTACATACGTTCATAATTAACAAAACCTATTACACATATACTTCCATTATTTTAAAGGTTTAGGTGGTTTATCGCTTTTACACAAATAATAAAGGTCTTTGAAATCGTGCGTGAGCGTGCGTGTAAAGATGTTCCGCACACGATTGCGCGTGCAATCAATCCTGAACGCTCCTGGGCCCCGATTTAGAACTCCTCGATATTTTAACCGAATCGTTCGATTGGATATGGTTCTCGAATGGAAGGGCGCTTTCCGAGCTATTGGAAACATTCAAGTTAAATGTTAGATTCGGATTCGGACACGATATCGTTATCCAACAGCGTTTACGGTGTTAGTCAGTGAATATAGATTATGAAAAAATTAAATCCTTTTATATACATTTTTAAGATTTAAAGACCAAAAATATAGGAATATTTAAGTCTTGCTTTAAAATAAATTAATAAAATTGAACAAAATCCAGACTTTATTTTAAAACATAAGAGATTTTCATATTACATTCGAGTAATCGTAAGGGTGTGACGTCATTTCGGTTCGGTTTCGATTACGACAGTTTGACGTTCGATTCGGGTGTTGAGAATAAAAATGAAAAGAAGTCATACGATATCAAATCAAATCTGTTGACAACTGAGTTATCGTAAACTTCTGAATCAACCCCCAGATCACGCACGATAGAGTGACTGTGTAAAGTAAGCTATTGGTGTACACTAGAGATGGGAAAAACTGCTTATTATTGTAAACGTTTAAACATTGTAGTCCCCTATAAAAATCATTTTTAGACTCTTTTCACTTATCAGTTTCAAGCTTAAAAAATCGTGTTTAAAAGCGTTTAAGCGCATAAACTTTTATGTTAAAAAAAGCTTGCAACATGAGTGGACCATCAAAGGTTCTAAGTTAAGTAAGTTTATTTGTAAAACACGAGGTTTATTTTTATTTATGAAATTATTATTCACATTGACGATACAATATGTTTAGGAAACATAAATGGCGGGACTTGAAACTTAGGCACGTTGTAAAAAATTAAATTGTTGAGTATAGAACTGACCAATGCTTACGCTTAAAATGCGTGCTTATTTTAAAAAGC
>NW_020653561.1:428082-475075 GCF_003589595.1 Hyposmocoma kahamanoa | reverse complement strand
CAACGGAGTTTCATATGTGTAATGTTGTGCTGTCAAGAGCAAGTATGCGATTGAAAATATGTTTTTCATGATATTTATTTATTTATAAAGTGCGGACAAGTATTTACTTCGCATTTGCTAGAAATACCATATAGGTCAGTATGTATTGCACATCGAGTATGTAACCAGAAATAGAGACGAAATAAGGGCCATTTATTCGTGGCAGCTCATCAGTGATACGTCACTTACGAATATCAACTTCCGTTTGCACTGAAATATAGACAGCGCCAACAACTGACCTGTGTGTACTTCTCCAAAAATATTTCGTATTTGTCGTAATAAATATAACATCTCTAACAGTGGCGTGCTGTTCCATTGGGTGGTATGGGGAAAAACAGCAAAACGTCGAATTACAAAACAAACGCAATCAAATGTCATCGGTAATTCAATATTAAATATGTAATTTTGCAATTTTCGTCCATTACAGCAAGCTCAAGTTAACTAGTCGATTTGAAGAAACAATTGACGACACTCATTGACGACACCCATCAATTGTTTCGAATTGGGGTTGGCCACAGACCACATAAATACTAGTAATGGCCAATCGGAGCGCAGATGTCACGGTAATGATATGGCAGAATAGTTTTCAAATAAAAAGGCTGATGATCGCAAACACGCGCGATTGAGTATCTGTGTAAATCCCGCTAATGATGCAAGAAGACAGAGAATAATATTGAAAAACGGAACGTAGTCCGTATACTGGTAACAACCCCTTGCTAATTTTATAAAGATTTATTTTGGAAAACACAGTGTTTTACTTACGAGAACAACAAATACATAGTGCGAACGAGTTGGTTGAAAAGCACAAGCGTTTTCGTGGTTTGGAGACACCGGATTCACATCACAATCAACTAAAGGTACGACGAAAATAACAGTTGATCTATAAAATTTGAATTTAACATCACATCAACACCACAAATCAATGATAACCTGTAAATTAGAAATCAGCTGATTGGATGTTTGACATTTATGGGCGTAAACTTGTCTGACAAGTAACCAGTGTTGCCAGCATACATATTTGACTACAGCTGCGTTCGTGTGATTTCTGATCCGTTTCACGCAGAGGCCAAATTACTATACGCCCAGTGACAGAAGCGGTCCGAATCGTATTATTGACCAACAGAAACAGTGGTCCGAATCGAATTGTTATCTGGTCTTCCTGGACAAGAATATTGTTTGTGCGTGAGAGCCTAGCTACAAAATAACGAGTTGTAAACCAACCCAACGTAAGGATGACTACGCGAAAAACAACTTTAAGCTGTGCAGGATGCCAAAGTGCAATAAACACTGGGGATCCTTTTATGTCATGCGTCAAATGCAAACTGACTTATGAACTTTTATGTGCGAATTATACAGAGGATGCGTATGATGCACTTTCACCTGAAATCAAACTGTCTTGGGTTTGTGTTGAATGCCGAAGTAAAATTCCAAAAGGCGATAACTCAAATACCCCTGTTCGCCAGTACTTTATGCAGGATAGTACCACTAGGGATTGCCATGATTTTTCAAATTCTAGCCCCGATAATGTCACTGTACGTACTGGGAGACGTTATGGACAATCTAGTGATAACGATGGCATGAATTGTCCGCTACAAACACCTCAACTATCCATTGTAAAAGCATTGAGAGAAGCACAAGTTGAGTTTGAAGAACGCCTAACACTAAAAATTAGCAAACTATTTTTTGAGCACTTTAACTCTCTCAAAATCGATTTGTTAGAGAGAGTGAATTGTCTATCGAATAGAGTAGATGAATTACAGAGGACAATAAATGGGTATGCCACAGCAAGTAAGGTGACTAAAAAGGATAAACCTTCTAAAAACACCACTGTGGCGGCTAAGCCCAAAATAAATGATATTGACCGGCAAACACTACCTGCCCGAAGGGAAAATCGAAAGCAACAGCGGCAAAACGTGTCAACACCCACATCCACATCTACGCCCACTGCTAAATCTGATTATGCTTCGGCAGTCAAATCCGCGGATCTGGTGAGCAACGATGGCATAGGCGAATGGACAGAGGTAAGACGCCGAAAGCCGTCGTTATCAGCCCGAGTGTCATTGCCCGGTGTGCTGCGAGGTTCTGCTGCTCCTGGGGCTACGCTACTAAGTGCTGCTGAAAAGAGAACATATCTACATCTCTATTACGTTAAGGTGGGTACTACTGTCGAACAGGTAAATGCCCATCTCAAAGAAATATGTGGAAGTGACGCTTGTACGGTTGAAGCGCTAAAAGCGCGAGGAAATTACGCTTCGTTTAAGCTTGCAGTACCACCAGAGCTAACTGATCTTATCTTGAGTCCGGAGAATTGGGCTGTAGACATTTGTGTCAAGCCGTGGCGACAATATTTTCGCAACTTTCAGGGAAAGAAGTGACAAACTCAAGACTTACCATTGTTACTACCAGAACGTACGCGGTCTGCGTACTAAGACCATTGTCTTTAAAAATAATGTGATGCAATCGAAATACGACATAATCGCTTTGACAGAGACCTTTCTAACTAGTTCGGTGACCAATGGAGAACTTTTTCCACCTGGATATGTAGTGATTCGCGATGATCGAAAGTGCGAAGCTGGTTGGGGTGGAGTGTTGCTGGCAGTGCGCGATTGTTACTCTGTACGCATGATCACAGATATTAATGGTCTAACACCTGACAAGGAACTATTATTTGCCACTATCAAGTGCAACAACACTAAATTGTTATGTTGTGTTGTGTATATTTCCCCTGATAGTAGTGATGAATATTATTTGAATACTTTAACGTGTATCGAAAATGCAATCTGTTCATACCCGGACTTTGAAGTTTTAGTTTTAGGAGACTTTAATTTAAATTCATTCTCAAAAACCATAGCAGCACAATTTAATTGTTTCTGTGAATTTTGTAAATTAAAAAATCATAACGAAGTGCTTAATATTAATGGCCGATATTTAGACTTAATACTGAGTGATATTGCCCCCAATCAGGTTAGTGTCACAGCTACTAGTGAGCCCCTAGTACCTATAGATAAACACCATCCCTCACTTGAATTGACCGTAAGCTTGCAGCGTGACGTTGGGCCCCCGCTGTCTCCTCACCTAGACGCACCTAAACAACAGGATGGGTCTCATGAATGGAACTGGCGTAAAGCGGACTTTCAATCCTTGTATGCCGCTTTAGCTGAGATAGACTGGACTGAACTGTTTGAAATTTGTCATCCTGATAGGGCTGTTGACTTTTTCTACCAAAAAATATACGAATGTTTTAATCGATTTGTACCAATCAAAAAGCGTGTACAACGTGATACGCGATATGTATACCCAAAATGGTACACTCCAGAAATTATACGTAATCTAAAACATAAACACTTTCATCTTAAGAAAGCCAAGTCTGAGGGTAAAGAGTATGATAGGGAAATGTATAAATACTATAGATGGCACGTTAAAAAATTGATAAGTGATGCGTACCGGCAAAATATAAATAATTTGCAAAAAAGTATTTTTGATGAACCAGCTAAATTCTGGAGATATGTCAAAGACAAGCGAAAGGATAGGCGAGGTGTTGATGTCTTTTCCTATGACGAAGGTGAAGTGGCTGGGCAGGCTGCTGCCGACGCTTTTGCCCGATATTTCGGCTCTGTTTTCCATTTGAACCAGCCGCACTTGGACCCTGAAGAAGCTGCTCGCGCTGCTCATTCACAAGTAGGTGCTAGGGTTATTGCTGTGTTAGATGTGAGTGAGACTGATGTTATAACTGCTGTAAAGCGTCTAAAACCTCAAACTGCGGGGGGTCCGGATGGAGTGCCAATGTTTCTAGCAAAAGATTGTGTGTCAGCTTTTCGGGCTCCACTGATCTACATCTATGGCCTTTGTCTTGACTCTTCGATGTACCCGCAGTGCTGGAAGCTATCGTGTGTAACGCCAGTACCGAAAGGAGATGCAAGGGGTGACGTAACGCAGTACAGACCTATCGCGGTACTATCAGTGTTTGCAAAAATCTTTGAGTCTATCGTTAATAGGCACATTTGTAGGCAAGTGGATGGTCTGCTGCACAATAGTCAACATGGCTTTCGCAGAGCTCGTTCTACTACTACAAATTTGGTTGCGTTGGTGGACTACGTATCGGCAGAGATGGATGCAGGTCGCCAGGTTGACGCAGCATACTTCGATTTTAAAAAGGCATTCGACCTGGTGGACAATGACGTGCTGTTGGGGAAATTGGCGTTATTGGGCTGTACACCTAAGCTCCTACGGTTTTTTGCCAGCTATCTCGCGAATAGACGACAGTTCGTTAAAGTGCAAGGGTTTACGTCTACAGAATACTACACAAGGTCTGGCGTAAGTCAAGGAAGTACGTTAGGCCCAACTCTATTTTTAATAATGATTAATGACTTGCCCGATACCATTCGTAATGCTCGATGTCTTTTATTTGCTGATGATCTTAAGCTGTTCCTGGGTGTGAGGGATAGTGTGGATACAGCAGCCTTGCAAGCGGATATTGATGCGGTGGGTGAATGGAGTGTAGCTAATCGTATGCCCTTTAATAACTCTAAATGTAAAGTTATTACTTACACCCGTAAACGTTACCCAAGATTGCAAATTTATAAATTATCTGACGCCTGCATAGATAGATTTTATGACATTTGTGACTTAGGATTAATAATAGATAGTAAATTAGACTTTCACAAACATGTGATAGAAACCTGTAAAAAGGCGAATAAAACCTTAGGCTTTATTATACGGACTTCATATGAATTTAATGATGTAGTTGTGGCCAAGGTACTATATAATGCTTACGTACGCAGTACACTTGAATACGCTGCTATAATCTGGGACCCCCACGAGGACAAATACTCCACCATGGTTGAACGCGTTCAACGTAAATTTGCACGGTGGCTCTATCGACAGCAATACGGGTATTACCCATACCTGTATCCCTCGCTATTTGTTACAGGTATGGTGGAACTTAACTTGCTGTCTAGGAGGCGAAAGATGCTCCTCCTGGCATATTTCATTTCTGCATTCCACCATAAGATAGATGATGATGTGATTTGTAGAGTGGATCTACTGGTGCCCGTGCGTATACCTTGGGTGGAGGTTGGGGAGGGGGTGGTGGCCCCGCGCCGCCAACCTCAGCTCTTGCGCAAGCCGGTCACGCGCACACTTTATGGTGCCAACGCACCTACCGTTCGTGCAATACTCCTGATTGGGGACATACTCGCTCGGTGTAGTCATGTTGACTTATTTGCTGATCGCGTGCAGTATATATGTAGAGAGATGAGTAAGTTCATAGAATAAGATTAAGAAACATTATTGTATAATTGACATAATAATAATTCATCTATAATAATTTTTGATTGACTGTAATAATTTTGTGAATTTTGACATTGTGTAGCATGTAAGCGTGTTGGCTGTATAGCTGTTAGCTTATTATGTAAGTGTAAATAAATAAATAAATAAATAAATTTCCCTGAACGAGCTCTTTCACAAAGAGCTCTACTGCTACAGAAACTTCCTAAATCAGGTGGAGAGGAGTCATCTGCCTGTCAGGTGTAAAAAAATACCATAGCAATGGAATTCACTCCGAGGTGTAACCCAAAACACTCAGATAAGAACCAATTCAGAAAACTTCATTTCGTAATTTGGTCCAGACGGGAATCAAGGACACTGGTATCAAGACTGTGACATGACATGCCATTAGAAATATACATAATTTCGTTAAGAAAGAATATATATTAACCTTCGAACTAAGTCCAAACTCATGGTACCACGTTTACGTTTAACCAAGGTAAACGATTCTTTTTAACCGACTTCAAAAAAGGATGAGGTTCTCAATTGGACTGTATGTTCTTTTTTTTTGTATGTATGTTACGCGATAACTCCGGTATTTGTGAACCGATTTTCATGATTCTTTTTTTGTTGGAAAGGGGGTAATTCCATAGTGGTCCCATTTTATATTGAAGAAAATCAACCACCTCAAAGGGTGACTGTACACGCATGAAGATTCATTTTTATAAATAGCGCCTAACTTTAATTTAGGAGCAATTACTTTTAGCAATTATTTAGTTGATTTTGCTATTTCTCCAATTCAAGGCGTTTTTCTCTCGATATACTTTGAGTAGTGTCGTAGTGAGAACCTATTTTTATTATCTCCAGTATCAAGTCCTGTATAGCGGCGAACTAGGCGATATTTGAATGAAACTTAGCAAATAGATGTAATTCCACGTACTTTTGAGGTCGGTTTTTTTAGTACTCTGTACTGAGATTATATGGGGAGCTTTTTACAATAAGATTCCGAAGAATATATAAAGATTATCATTTCAGCGATTTAATAAATTATATTCCTGTCCAGTCTTCCAACGACTGTTATATTTATACTTACCTCAAAGGCTTCACAAACATCCAATAATTTAACTTGATATCGAAACTATGTTATCGTCTTAATAATTAATATTGTACGCAAATATTTTGATTGAAATTGAAGCTAAATTAATTGGTGAAGTTATTGCCCACGCATTCTTCACAAAGGAAAACGCCTTACAAATGAAAAGTATTACGATATGATTTCGTGTAAACCATTTATTTATAAATGATCCGAGTGCAACACGGTTCATGGCCCGACACTTAAGGCCATGTGCTTGGCGGGGCTGATGGTGGCGACGCTAATCATAATTAGACGCTAAATCTAAATCTAAGTCCACCAAAGTATTTGAGGGAAGTTATTTTTGAGAGGCAAAAACTGGATAATTTGTAGCGCTTTGTATAGCGAGGGCTTCTGAAACAGCAATTTGTAGAATTTATAATAATTAATTTTTTGTCCTATTTCTTGTTTTATCCTTTTTGTTATTTTTCTAGTTGGTTTTTTAAACTTCATGCTTGCCACACCCGTACGGTCCCACCGACGCTCCCATCGACACATTAACACTGACTGATACTACTACACTAAGACTCACTGCACGACTTACACTTTTTGCTGTTGATCCACCACATCGCGGTACCCTCTAGGCGATAGCTGAAAATCAGTGCGTTGCTTTTAGGCAATATCTGCACTGAGCTATGGCCTGTTTGGCTTGCTGCAGCACTCGCAACTTGCTTTTTAATTAATTGTAGATAAATGTCGTTTATTGTGTATATTTATTTCATTTCATACCTTTTCGTTATTTTCTATGTTTTGTTTTGCGTTTTTTTTGTCTTCTTTCTTTCTTTCGCTATTTGCTGTTTCATATTATTGTGTGTGCTTGTGGGAAGTCAGTATTACTTTTAATAAATAATTGTAACTTTCTTTGAAAAATTAACTAACCTCAGTATAGAGTACTAAAAAACCGACCTCAAAAGTCATTCGTCCCCAGGTTTACCATCCTGAGGTCGAATATTTTCTTAAAATTTAAATGGGACCACTTCTGAGGTAGGTACTGCACTGAGGCGTAGCTTGGGATGCGTAGCGAGAGGTACTTCTAATAA
The DNA here is from genome assembly GCF_003589595.1 of Hyposmocoma kahamanoa. NCBI lineage: Eukaryota > Metazoa > Arthropoda > Insecta > Lepidoptera > Cosmopterigidae > Hyposmocoma > Hyposmocoma kahamanoa. The sequence continues at coordinate 467,599 of NW_020653561.1, read as the reverse complement.
TATAAACCGGGATCATCTTAAGAACTCTGGTTTATTTCACCATTTTACATAATTTCACTTTCAGGGTTACAAATCAATAATGTTAATATGTCAAGATCTTCTGTTTTCTTATTTCAATCCTTAACATTCTAAATATAAAACTATAATCACTACCTATATTCAGCCAGCAATATTACTCATACTACATCCTACTAGGCTAGTCTACATCCCTCTTCCTCACAGCTGAAGGGGTGAATATCCCTAGCTGGTGCTCTACCTATGATAGGCAACTTACATCAGTGATCAGCCTTTACTACAGGCTAGCCACACACTGCTCTTCTAGCTTACCGTGTCAGACGCTATACCAACTAAGCCACGTATATCATCAATTGTTTGGGCAAAAAATTGTAGTGCCATATTACCAAAACTACTTTTAACGTAATTTAGGCAATATGTAGGGTTGTTGCGGAGATGTGAACTGATGTGATGTTATCCTTGTTCATGGAGAATTTACTCCAAAAGTACTTAAGATAAAGTACATATTCGTCCTCACAGCTAACCAGACACACAATTTCCTGATATTCTGTCTATTGATAGCGCTAAACGATACGTCAGCGATTTTCCCAGCTGTGATTTCAGTGATGCGTGGGCGAAAGTTGTAGTATAGGTTTCCGAAATAGAAACCTACGACCTGAGTGTAATATTTTTTGTACTTTACGTAAACCTTCTTGATGAGATTTAAAAAAATTCGAACCGACGTCTTCTAGCATACCGTGTTAGACGCCATACCAACTAAGCCACGGAACAAACCAGCGGACCTCACGAATTTGTGTATGTGCTTGTAATACAATATGTGTAATAAACACAATATGATTTTAATTATATGACTTTAAGAATACGTTCGGACATTGTATAATATTTGCTATTAATATATGTATGCCAGTTACTGGCGCAACACGTTGAACTATAAGTGTAATCTTAAATATGTAAACTGTATTTACCGTGAATGCTTACAAATAAATATATCTCTATCTCTCAATATCTCTATTTCTCTAAACTCTATTTATTTTTTTAAATCTCAATAGCAAATATGCCGTATTTGGAAATTTTGAAAAATTTAAATCATCTAACTACATATAACAAATATAATATGTATAACCTTTACTGTGTTTCAGGAAACTGAAACACAGTAAACTGAGAACTTAAAAATATTTTAGTGTTATTAATCAATTCATTTATTCATTTAAATTATAAATTCTACAGTGTGGTAGAAAGTACATTTTTGTTTCATTTTTCAAAAATATTAAAAAAAATAGTATTTCTTATAAAAATACCTTGATTTGATTTGTTGTCAAAGATTGTTTTATTGGCTATAAAGTTATAGTATTTTAAATTATTTTAATACATTTGCTCTATAAAAAAAATTCTAGTTCCTGTAATTTATAGATACCCTGTAACGGTAAAAATATAATCACGCGTAATAAAATTGATCAATACGATTCATAAGCATTTTTTTCTAATTCAATTTGTATTTTTTTCCAATATCCTAATTTTGGTGGAGATTATCAGTTTTGGTGGTCCAATAAAATTTCATTTTCACATATTTTGAATACTATTTGACATTTTGATGGGCCGTTTACATATTCTTTTCGGAATTAATTTTTAGTGTAATACCAAACCGTATTTTTTCCTTAAAACGCAAAATTAAAGATCGCCTCCAAAATTAGACTAAAAGTACCTGTTTGTTGAAAGTGACGCACGTACGCTCTCCAAAACATCGTACGCAGTATTTTGAACTTTACTAAAGAGTATCAGTTACAGGTATATCCGATAATCCTTAAAATTATGCTGATAATTCCAAGACTCACATTACCTTTAAAACTTACTTCAAAACGAAGTTGTTGCATGAACTCTTGTATCCCGTATCTAATGACACTTCAAGGCAGTTGTTTCGAGAAAAAAAAGCACCTCTAATTTCTTGGCATCAAAGTAAGATATTCCCTGTGAGGTGTCAGAGCAAAAGGCTTCACTGAAAGCACCCAGAGTAGAACAACTATTTTATTAAATTATTAATACAAAGGTCGGGCGATGAAAAGGGAAGATGTACGAACTCTGCATGGACGAGAAAGGATAAGATAAGGAATGAGTACATCAGGGGAAAAGATGGGGAATAATAGGTTGGCATGGTATGGACATGTCATGCGGAGAGAAGAATGAATGTGGAGGGATATAAAGGGAAAGGAACGCCAAAGAAAAGACGGATGGATTGTCTGAAAGACGACATGGATAAGAAAGGTGTGTATGGAAATGACGGCTGATAGGGGAGAGTGGAAGAAAAATACATGTCGTGCCCATCTAGTATGGGATAAAGACAGGAAGAAGAAGATTAATATATAGATCGAACCATTGACTTACAATTATATGGACGTCGGGTCCGCGCTAAAAAGTGTCTGAACTTATAGGGCGTTAAAATCGTATACAGAGCGTCATTCACGCTTTAGTCTTCGTTTGTTCGACTGACAGCGAAGCAAGCAAAATTAGACAGTACTGCGATGACATTACAATTTAAATTCAACGTTTTAGCTTTTTCATATTCCTTTACATGTCACTACGTTTAAATAGGTTGACTTGGGACATTTTTTTCGTTTGTGTATTAGACCCGTCGTCCATTTATTTGTAAGTCAATGGATCGAACACTAAAAAAATTCATTCGAAACCGTTGATTCAAACCTTAACCGCGTATATTTATTTTCTTCTAACAAACCAATGTTTCGGGTTCCCTGTTTGGTTAAAATAAGGTGCGTCTGTGACCTTCTCACCTGACAGAAAGTGACGATGAGTTCGACGATAGAGACACCTTTATAATGCCTATTCACTCTCGCCTTGAAAGGGCCTAAGTTCTAACGTTCCAGGAACTAATCTGCAAGCAGGGAATACCCCTCCAATTCCGTACATATACATGTGGAAGCGTAACGCTTCGCGTGTATTTTGGGTATGTGAAATTACAGGCACGTAGGACTTGTCAAGATATGTCTCAGGGTGACGGACGCAGTGGCAGTGCCCCTAATATCTATGCGATTTAAAGGGTTGCCTATCACTAATCCGAAGTGACATTTTCCAGAAATAACGTTTGGTCGAAATTTCATAACCTCGAATGTAATTTTGAGAGGAAAATGTTTTTTCTTTTAAACCTAACTTAACCGAACCGAATCGTGTCTTAGCGATAAACATTCAACATATCCTGAAAGAACAACTGTTTCGTTATAATTCGGTTTTCGGTGTAATGAAAATTCGAACAAACGTTATTTCGGACAAAAAGTGTTCGACTTTGTGATAGGTTACCTATTTAAAGCCTTGCCACCTTAACATTTTCTTAGCTTGTCGCCGGCGCACGATCTAGTAATCCCGTAGCTAGGTATCATAAAAAAATTACAATATAAGGTTGGAACCGCTGCCTACGTTTAGGTGCGACTGAATCAATGGTGACCGAAACATTGTTGATTTTAAAACAATAAAACAAATATACGCGAATTCGAAATTACTACCTTTTATTAAAAAAACCCACCTGAAAAGTTCGTGGAATTACATCTATTTGCCAAGTTTTATTGAAATCGGTTACCGGAGTGTGAAAACGGATTCGTCCCCTGGTTTGCCACCTATAACCGCTCACGCGATTCATGCGTCTCTGGAAGCATACCTCACCTAGAGGTACCGGTGATGATTTTATACCGATTTATCGGAATCGAAGTTATAACAGGTAAAAGAACTAATACTAATTGCTATTTCGGTAACTACTCTAGCAAACCATAAAGTTTTTAATGCCTGGGTCTGTCATTAAAAAAAAATAAACGACTTTAAAAATACGTCACGACAATCGTGTGTGTTATTGTTTGTAATATAAATGTTTATAAACTATACTTTAAGGAGTAATTTCATGGTAAACATTAGAACCACTCAAACTGAATATTATCATATTTACCCAAGTACACCAAAAATTTCATTAGTGCTTTTTAAGTGCAGGATTTGCGGTGTATTACTGCATTTTATTTGAGATGTTTTTATTGTAGTACGGAGGGTATTTATTTAGCAATGCAGAATAATAATTTTTATTTTTTAAAACTTGTATTTAAACTGAATCCTTTTCTAATTTGCGAAAACAAATAGCCGCCATTTTGCGGTAGGATGAGCTCATCGCGTGAGCGGTTAGAGATAGAATATTTTCTTGAAATTTAAATGGGACCAACACTGAGGTACCCTCTTTCCAACAAAAAAGAATCACCAAAATCGGTTCACAAATGACGGAGCAACCGCGTAACATACAAACAAAACAAATACTGTCGAACTGAGAACCTTCTCTTTTTTTGAAGTCGGTTAAAAATATAAATTTAAATTCCAATGTATAGGTATGTACACATTTTGTTGTAATTTGATATAGTCTTGTTAAAGAGATCATTGAAACAAAATGTACAAATTACAGACAAAACGCCGAATTATTCCAAAAATAAACACCCAGCAATTAGAAGCTAATTTGTTTTTCAAAACATACAGTTACATAAACTACATAACAGTTTTGTTCTTCCAGTCGGGGTATTGTTCTTCCAGTTGGGGTATTCTTCGTCGTCGGGTTGTGTTCTTCGTCGTCGGGGTCACCAGTTTACCATGGCGCAGGTGAAAAGGTGTTGGTGATCACCAGTTCGCCATGGTAGTTTAGTGGGAGAATGATAGACGAGTCGTGGGTTGGTAAATGACTATATATTAATGTATGAACTGATTATAACTGATGGTATATTTACTTGAGCTACTTATTTATACTAATTTGGTACGTGTGTCTTATGCTGATTCACAAGGCATGGTTGTTACTTTTGCTTGCACTGAGACGTGCCTGAATGTCGGAAGAGGGTTAGGCATTCTGGCACGTCTGTGGCTGCTACATAAACGATGATGACTTTATTGTCTACCTACTTATTACCTAGTTCAAAGACAAAAAACAAATACGTAATTTTTTTTTCTAAACGATTCCATATTATTGTTTTGCTCTAAAGATAATGCACACGTACGCTAAGAACCTACGCACATGACGTATTTTTTACGGTCGGATGAAGGCGTTTCTCGAACGCGTGTTTACGGCGCCGTAGGGGTTCAATAAAACGTATGGAAAAGATTAGAGCGACGCCACACGACGCGTTGCGTATTCGTTGCGACGACGCGACGCCTGGACGGTAAAGATGCGTTGTACTACGTAATAAATCAGAACTACATGCCACATGGTGCATTGAAACGACGAATGAGCAACGGACACGGGGCCAGGAGACGAAGGGTGCTGCAGTGCGTAACAAAGCAACGTTACTTTACGTTACTTTAAAACACCGCATTACTTGTGTGGCACTCGGTGCGTTGATATCATTAAAATGGACCTTAAATGTTGTCTGAATTAAATAAATTATTATTATTATTATAACGCCGCCGTATGCTATACCACACGCAAAATAGATGCATAGACGTCGAGTTGCGGACGCCAGCCCGTTACCTCAAGTACCAAGATCTTTTTTTTTATAACGTCAAGTGACGGGACTAACAAATCGTACACCTGATGGTAAGCTGTAGCCTGTCTATAACAGTTACAGTGCCACTCAGAGCTTTAAATTGCAAAGATCTTGAGGGCTGCGCCCGTCACCCCGAGACATAAGTTGACAAGGCTCATGAGCCATTACACCAGCATCCTTACACTTACAACACAGTAATACTGACATTACTGCTTGGCGGCAGAAGTAGGTAAGGTGGCAGTACTACCCTGGACGAACTCTTTCACAAGAAGCTCTACTGCTACTAATGACGACGCAGCAAACGGACAGCGCCCGTGTGCTATCGCTTCTTGCTGCGACCGAATCACGGTGTTGTCCACGCCACGGATTATTACTGGGTAGCTACACCCTATGCATACCCTCCTAAGTAATTTCTGATCACCCATTGACCTATTGGTAGGTCAATATGATCACCTGATAGAATTGCGATTTGGGTATGGGCTCTTCTTCTACTAAACTACTTCTTTTTACTAGTTTATTTATTTATATATGTATTTATTTATAAAGGACATCCAACAGCGCATTGTAGAACTTAAAATAGTAGTTTATGTAACTGTTTCATAATGAAAGGCATTAAAACACGAGTGAGGGTCTTAATGTCTAATTATGTACAGTTACGTACACTGCTTTATCTACCACATATTATAAGCTCTCTGTCATGTGTTTAGGAACCGCATGTTACGACTGCCGAAATGGCGGCAAATAAAAACTTTTCTCACGCATGTCACAAAACCGTAGTTTTTATTTTTAATCCATAGACTAACTAGAATCAGCCCCAACTATAGTCTGTTCCAATCCATTTTGAACAAAAGGTAAACAAAACTGTTTGGTTAAAATTCTAAAGCAACCACTAAATAAATCGAATAAGCGACACTTTCACGTATATTTCGAAGATTTCGACTTAATATCTCATCATTTTTTCCAACAATATTTATTTGAATAGCATCGTAAAATCGTATTTGAAAAATGGTAGTCCAAAAGTGAGGTTATTTTTCATCTATACTTCTATGACTTGCCTATAAAACATTCGGTTCAATATATTAAAGTTTATGTAATCATTTAGTGAATAACCACGAAAGTCTTAAAATCTTTATGCAATCGATTATTAAATCGAATATTTCAATCGCAACTGAACGAGTATTTAAGTGTAAGGATTTGAAGGAGGATTTAATTTGAAATTTTAAATATGCTTACATAGGTTATGTAAGGAAAACCGCCAGTATTACTCAATTGAACATATCTATTCATTCAATTAATTAATCGATTTGTAGTTGGCATTACAAATGGCCATCACTAAGCCGTCTATGGTCGGGTCAGTGACTTGTTTGTTTAGTTTTTGTTTAAAATGGATTGAAACGTTTAAATATAACGCATAATTGCTTTATTAAGTCACGGAAATACAAAATTTGGTGGATCTTGTTCGTATAAACATTTGGCAGCATAGAAAACACGGCTGCATACGTCATTGTACTTGTCCTCTGAAAAAGAAAACGAAAATTAAACCGAATTATTTTTCAATTTATTTACCCTTGTGTCGTTGGAAGATCAATTTTACATAAAAATTGATACAAATTCGTAGAAAAATAATCACGAACTTAAACTCCTTTTAGTTAGATTAAACGACCTTTTGGACTCGTGAACATTGACTTACAATTATATGGACGACGGGTCTAATACAAAAACCACGAAAAAAATGTCCCAAGTCAACCTATTTAAACGTAGTGACATGTAAAGGAATATGAAAAAGCTAAAACGTTGAATTTAAATTGTAATATCATCGCAGTACTGTCTAATTTTGCTTGCTTCGCTGTCAGTCGAACAAACGAAGACTAAAGCGTGTATACGATTTTAACGCCCTATAAGTTCGGACACTTTTTAGCGCGAGCCCGACGTCCATATAATTGTAAGTCAATGCTCGTGAAATTTATATTTCTATAGTCTGTCTTTTTTGAAGATGGACTAAAATGACATTTCCAAGGTTGACAGTCTTCGTACAATTTTAAATAGTCATGTAGTTCTTGTCGACGGTTTTATCGACAGACTGGGAAAGTAGGTAAAATTTTGCGAAAAATATCTAAATTGTAAACGTTACGACGTTCTAATGATTTCTAATTACATTTGTACAGTTGAGTGTGTGCGTGTGCGTTATTGTATTCCTTATTCTCATTTTGACAGTCTCTAAAGGTCTTCTATGCTCCATGCCCTTTTTCATTTTCTTCAAACAGATTTTAACTTTGCCATAATTCTTGAATATCGTTTAAAATTCGTACAATGAATAAAGGAAACTTTTTCACAAAATATTGCCGATAATACCTATTGTATCTTATTTAATAAAAAAAGATATTTTTATATTGAAAAGTCTGTAGATACTTACGGACATTCAAGCACTTATTGACGGCGTTTTTGACGGAACTTCGCATTTCTGGTGGATATAGCGAATCTACTTGTTTTATCACCATTTCTAGATTCAGTTTATCGTCTTTTACCTATAAAGAAAAAGAAAAGCAAAAGAACATCAAGTTTTTTTATTAACGACCTGTGTCGCCGTCTCTGGTTCGGGTCAATGTACAAAATCGGTGGTACCGTCGTTGTTTCCGATGTCCATAACACAAGTGGTTTTGTTAGCTACCTTAAACGTGTATGATGTTGTCTAATATTTATATTTATTTATTTCATTATTATCATTGACATTATTATACTTTTTAACCGACTTCAAAAAAGGAGGAGGTTCTCAATTCCTCTGTATGTTCTTTTTTTTGTGTGTATGTTACGCGATAACTCCGGTATTTGTGAACCGATTTTCATGATTCTTTTTTTGTTGGAAAGGGGGTACTTCCATAGTGGTCCCATTTCATTTTGAAGAAAAGCATCCACCTCGAAGGGTGGCTGTTCACACATGAAGATTCATTTTTATAAATAGCGCCTAACTTTAGTTTAGGAGCAATTACTTTAATGGTTGATTTTGCTATTTCTCCAATTCAAGGCGTTTTTCTCTCAATGTACTTTGAGTAGTGAGAACCGATTTTTATTATCCCCAGTGTCAAGTCCTGTATAGTGGCGAACTAGGGGATATTTCAATAAAACATAGCAAATAGACGTAATTCCACTTACTTTTGAGGTCGGTTTTTTTTAGTACTCTGTACTGAGATTATATTTAAACGTTTCATTGTGGCATACGTCAGAGTAACATAACATCAGAGGGTTATGCTTTGTAGTTTCCATTGCTTTTAAATGAAATATACTTGCGAAAAAACAAAAATTCACGAATTTTATTTTCAAATAACATTTCATACACGCCTGTTAATCTTGAGTACTTTAACACGACATTTAAGGGCTTTCTCAACCTCCTCCCAATCTTACGATGAATCTTAGTGGTTGAAAATGCGACTACAAACATTGTTGTGTATTATGTTTTATATGGGCATGGCAAACCTTAGCTCACGATTTGTAGGTCGAATGGACAATCGAGTAAACGTTTTCGTGTAATTAATGTTCGGTCAAACGGCATTCGATCTCAAGCATGGAACTCGTAATAATCGTTGAGACTTACCACTTGAACAGATTTGTATATACACATAACGTAGCACATTACATTCTTTTCTTCCAGAAAAGCACCTTGTTCAATACTGGCAACTTTATCTGCGAACAAAAGTCGAAGAATTACGTAATATAGATAGATATATAAAATGTATAACAAAGTTTAACTTTGTTGTCTATATTCATAGGTAGGACCAATATTTCTCGCTCCACCTATTCAGATGAAGGTATCCCTGCGGAGAGCGAGTAAATTTAGTTTTTCTTTCCAGAGCAGTAATGTCGTTTAACTTGTTTTTCTCCATATATGGTTGAGAGGTGTTTCAAAGTCATTTGCATCACGGGTGACCCGGTTGAATTTCACGCTAAGGTTTATATTTAATAAGTCTTCATTTTGCTCTCGATTTAACCTTTTTATGTCTTATGTACAGATTTTATTAAATATTAAATGTTACTATTTAGTGCATAAAAATGACTCTAGTTTTCTTTATGTTGTAGTACTTATATTGATTCAATATAAAATGTTCAATATAAATTATTGCACTTTGTTAGTACGTTGTTGATACTTCTCCATGGAGAAGCACTTTTTAAGTAACAGTAGAGCACCCAACCTATTTCTGCCGCCAAGCAGTAATGTACTGGAAAAATTACAGGCACATGGGACTTATTATGGGACAAAATAAAATTATGAGATATCATTTAAAACCATAACCTTAGAATATCGAAATTGTTTAAAAATATTTCAGCTATTTATCGCAAGGGTAAGGTCCGATAAGTTGAACAAGTTAATTAATTAATTACACGTTAATTTTAACTGTTTTTAAAAGATAATTCTGTGCTTTATTTTTTTCTAATTAAAACGGATATTGACCATTTGTCACTTAGCCGTATTTTAGTTAGTGGACTTCAAAGTGTTCCCCCGATTTTTGCGTTTTAAAGCTCTGAGTGGCATATTGCAACTGTTATAGACAGGCGTGTTATTTACTTTTACACTTGATATTATAAAAAAAAACTAGTCAGTAGCTACACAGAAAGCACTTGGAAATCGCAAAGTCTGTAGTTAAATGCACATCCCTACCCCACAACAACATCACTGTTTCGCGCCATTTTTGATAGATTGACTTTTTTACAAAAACTTACTTAAGTTGTTTTTCTGATAATTCCATTGACTTACAATTATATGGACGACGGGTCTAATACAAAAACCACGAAAAAAATGTCCCAAGTCAACCTATTTAAACGTAGTGACATTTAAAGGAATATGAAAAAGCTAAAACGTTGAATTTAAATTGTAATGTCATCGCAGTACTGTCTAATTTTGCTTGCTTCGCTGTCAGTCGAACAAACGAAGCCTAGAGCGTGAATGACGCTCTGTATACGATTTTAACGCCCTATAAGTTCGGACACTTTTTAGCGCGGACCCGACGTCCATATAATTGTAAGTCAATGGATAATTCTATTGAAATAAGTAGTTTTTGTAAAATAGAGCATTTTTAGGTAAGACTTTTAAGTCGATAAAATTATTTTTGTAAAAACTTAAATACAATTGTAAGCGTACGACTTGTGGGTTATTTGGATACCATAAACAAAAAATGGGCGTAAATGGTAATTATGCAGTTTTTATAAAAACACTTTCTATTTTAGATCCATATAGAGAAACGGGGTACATAATATGGATGATATGTAATATGGGGATATTTAATTTTACTGTACACACTGTTACTGCCTTCGAGCGGATATTGTTTTACCTTCTGTGGCACCACTTTTGCTCAAGCACGACTTTTTCATAAGCCCCAAAGTTTTCTTCAGTTGTTCTTTGCTTAACTGTAAAAAAGTCATATTAATATGTAAGTAACTTAGCAGCAGACACGGACGAACAAACTTAAGAAACCTCATACCTACGCTTGTGTTTTTTTGTATTCTTGTAGTCGTGTCCATCAGCTACGTACGCACACATTCACACACGCACACACTCACACACGCCCACACATGACAACCACAAATTCCAAGCAACGTCGAGGATGGTAACCGTTCATTCACGGACATAGTTATTATATTAAGTCTATTATACCTAACGTAATTAATATATTACCTAAATCCATTTAAATTTAAATAACTTTATAAATTGTAATATGAAGTTTATGGAATATCCCAATGTTATACACCATGATATTCTATTATATTATTGTGAAATAACTCCACTAGTTTGTTATAATTATTAATGACTAGCGGACCTTATGACTTTTCTATATGCTTGTTGCAGATCTTTCTTTTAGGTTTTTTTACGACTTTTTTGCCGTTGTGCCATAGCAAAATCGTGTTCCCGAGTATAATAATGTATGTAGGCAGCAAGCAATACGGTTTAATATTACATAAAAAAATATTCCAATTCTCGCATCGCCCATCCCCGTCGATCGAGACCATTTCCACCGAAGGTACGCTAGGAGAGAATTGAAATATTGCCACACAAATTTCAATCCTAGTCTCGTCGGTGGAAAACCACCTTAAGGATACTTCCTAACGTCTATGAGCGCAGATTGGTATAACCCATAGAAAAAAATTACTCACCCCGTATACATTTTGTAAAACTACAATAGCAATAATGAGTAAAATATATTTCATAAACATTTTTCGCACTATATTGGAAAAAATATTGCACCAGCCGTCTCCTTCATAAAATTCATAGATTTAACTAAAAATGTACAAAACTGGAGTATTTGAAGCGGTAGCACACCCGAAATAAATAGCAGTGCTTACACGACTTGTCAGTCATTATCCAAGTAATTACATAGTGACGACACAGCTTTTATCGTTTATCCGGTTAACTTCATACGTTTAACTGCTAAGTTATTATTATGAGGCTAGTTATACATGGTTTAGAACGAACAATGGTTTAAAAATGATGTTTCCTAAACGTTCAAAAATCATATAATAAGCATTCAAAACCTTTTTAGAGTCCTCCGGTAAACGAGTTATGATGGTTATGTCATACTTACGTATCACAGATAGGTACTGGTTCACGAAATTTAGAACAAAAAAAAATGTTATTAATTTTGTGGAGAAAACAGAACATATCATTTTCTTTTATGATACTTAGTGACGGAACGAACAAGACGAGCGCCTGATGGCAAGCGACACGCCTGTCCATAACAGTTCCAGTGCCACTTAGAGATTTAAAAGACAAAGATCTTGCACTGCGCCCGTCACCCTGAGACATAAGTTGAAAAGTCCCATGTGCCTGTAATACATAGGCATCCTTTACCCTTCAAAACCGGAACGCAGTAATCCTCACATTAATGCTTGGTGGTAGAAATAGGTAAGTACTTCTACTGCAAACAAAATACAATATGTTCTTTAGACAATTATACAGGGAGCCGATTAATATACGACACAGATAATGTTACAATAGAGAATCGTACCCCTCACGGAAGTATGGCATAAGTGGAGTTGCGTCAAAACTGTGTATTGCTCCATTAGATACAGAAAAATATAATCCATATCCTCTCCAATTCTTGTAACTCTGTCGACAATATTAAACAGGCAACTTCACACAATACCAAACCTGCAATAGGATAGGCCACTACTAAGTACACCCAACATGATACGATTTTTATGAATATCGATTAAAGTGCATACGATCTAATGATTTTTTGCCTGAACCTAAAAATTATTTAATGAATTAACATGACATCGTAAGTTAACATCAGGATCCCATTATTACCGTTTCACGGGCGAGTGACTGTGACAAGGAATGTCACAGTATGTCACTAAAATTACCATACACAATGACACTACACCATAATAATCGTGCTGCCAATTCCTATCAAACCACATACCATGTAATCAGTCAGCGAAGGCCATTACCGTGGCACAAACAGACTCATACAAAGTCTTTGATGACAGTATATTATATTCAACTGCTGCTAGCTGTAAAGGTACCACATAAAAAAGGTAACAAATATCTGCAACAAGCACATAAAAAAATTCGTAAGGTCCGCTAGTTCGTTCCGTAGCTCAGTTGGGAGAGCGTCAACCACGGTATTGTGAAGGCGCTGGTTCGAATTATTTTTTGTTTGTATTTGATCTTTGGATTAATAACTGTAATATTAGTATAAGACAATAAGTTGCAATATACAGGTAAGTTACAATAAAAGCTTAAGGAAAAACTAGGACTAACTAAGTATATTAATAAAATTTGACAATGTGCCCAAGATGCTGGCTGTGTACTTCCTTTGTATGGCTGTGCTAATGCGTTGGGCAAGGTAGCTGCCGGTCCTTGGGTTAATATATAAAAAGACAGTCTATTAATTTTTTGGATAAAATTGTACAAATGAAATGTAAGTTGAATTTAATAAATATCAACGCTCTCAAAAGTAACGAAAATTTCCTAAAAACATAAATTACTTAAACATATTACACTAGAATGTCAAAAGTTACGAAAATGTAAGAGATGTGTCCATCTGGCAACACTGCCGCAATCACCTTCCTAGTCTCCTGATTTATGACAAAACCTGAAGGAAAGATAAACGCCCTGAGTAAATGAAAAAATAACCAAACGAGAAAGAATTGGGGAAGTTATCTCGGTCGCAGACTTATCGACTTGAGTAGATTGTGATACGTCGTATATTGTCGTACGATACGTCGTAGGCGTGTTGTATGTAATTTAGGTATGTTAAAAAATAATAGTATTTTTTCGTGATAAATAGTGACAAACACAACACCAATACGAGGAATGAAAATAAACTTGATGTTTTTGATAGTCATCTTCACAAAGTCACAAATTAATTTATTTAGGGGTCAATGTATATATGTTGCTATATTAAGATTGCCGATACCAGTCGATACCATCTCAGCTTAAATTAAGTTTTTTCCCTTACTAATACAGTTCAATTTGCTTGGGTCGAGCAGCAGGGACTTTATATCAGAATTTATTTTTTTAAAGCTAAATTAGAGCCATTTGACAAATGTATATCGTGTACTATATGTTCTATTTCTTCTAGTTGATATAAAAAAAAAGTCATTGGTGTATGTAAAGTACATATTTTTAAGAACATTGTATTTTTAAGAATCATGTTTTCACACCGTATACTAATCAGTATATATCATCCATTTAACTATATAAGTTTTCCAAAGTAGTAGACTCAACACTGTCGCCGTTATGCGAAATCAATCAAAGCTATTTGAGATGAGAAGCCGATGGACGCGGGCAGCGCAGGACCGATCGTCGTGGAGATCGTTGGGGGAGGCCTAGGCCCAGGGCGTCGTATGGCTGAATGATGATGACGAAAGCCAGAGTACATCGTACATTCACACATTATTGGACTGAACGTTTAGGTTGCTAACACGTAAAATGTATGACACAACATGTTAATGCTTAACTAAATGTATGTAAATGTCAGCTGCAGTCGATGTGAACAATAGTCCGAAAATCCAAAGCCGCAATAACATTTCATGAGGGTATAACTTACGAAACGGTGAAACAAAAACAAAATAAGTGAAATGGAAGAGTGCGATTGAAATTGGTAATTTAAGTATCTCTTTGCGTACTTCTATCAGTCTATGCACATCCGATTGTTGTAACAATATTCACAGTACAGGATACTAAAAAAACCGACCTCAAAAGTACGTGGAATTACATCTATTTGCCAAGTTTTAGTCAACGTTTACTTAATTTTTTATCCTACCTTAACCAATCCATGTCATTGAAAATCGTGTACCTACATTTTTTCCATAATAGTCTTTTTAGATTGCAATTTGGCTTGGTCACCTCATATTGATGAAGTCAGTCCATTTTTCCTTGCATTCGCTTAATCTCATATTTTACCCTTCTTAGACTGCCGATAACTGCGAATTAGATGCCACAGAAGAACTGCTAAATAAGCTTGAGTGGTCGGAAAGTCTATGTATCAGGTTTATTTTCGGCCTTCGTAAATTTGACCGAAGCTCACACAATCGCAGTCAACTCAAGTGTTCATATTGTCTCTGTTCTCTACAATATTCTTCATAACTCTTCGTCTCCCAAGTATCTGAAAGAACGTTTCAGCTTTCTCAGGTCTCAGGAGAAACCCGTTCGCTCTCTCGTTAGGTCGCAGTATTTTTTCCTTCCTTCAATTTCGGTTTATATTCTCACTCCTTCACTGTTCATGCAGGCAGACTTTGGAACGTACTTTCTATTTCTGTTCACGAAAGTACATCGTTAGTTACTTTTAAATTGAAAGTTAAGGAGCTTTATTTGTGTACTGTTCTATCTATATAATGGGTATTATATTACGAAATATGTATTTATCAAAGTATTTATCTAGTTCAATGTTATTAATATTGTATCACGTAATTTTGTTTTTTTTGTGCACGTAAGCCCGTTATTGAAGATTTTACAAGGCAAAAAACTTCAGCAGGAAGAAATATTATTTATAGAAATAAGCAATTCCTTTTGTTTGTGTTTTCCTTTTATTAAATCCTGTGCAATAAATAAATTAAATTTAAAAAAATGGTTTTTATATCATGACGTCATGTTTCTTTTATAGTAGAGTTGAAGAATTATTATTATGCATCAGTACAGAACTAAATGTAACAGAAGCCGTAGTAATAATAACAACCTACAATAATTATATAAAACACTACCAATGAAAATACAGTAGGACAAATCAGACTCCGGATTTGATATAAAAACGCCTGTTGACTGCGAATAGCAATAAAATTACTCTTAAATACGACGACTGTATAAATTGCTTCGATTAATTTGATAGGCGCTCATTTATACAATTCTATTACAGTAGCAACTTTATCGACATTAAATCAAATGAAATAGGTTACTGTCCATAAAGATCCCTCACAGTTGGTGACCTACTACCTATATTGGCCTCCATACTTCCTCCTTACAGGAGACAATGGAGCGTGTATAGAATAAAAAAGAATAGAGTTTTTTTCATATATTTATAGCGACAATGGACTTGAGTTTTGAAAATGAAATAATATTGGAATAATAGTGGAAACTTTACAATCGGAGATATTGGAGGTTGCAACAATGAGAATACCTTGCGATACTCGATAGTGTTACTGTTGCGTTTGTATAATAATAAAATCGTTTATATCTTTCAACAATTAATTAAATAATCTACTTTACACACAGTTTAATAACACAGTCCCACATACTCCTACATAAGTTTTGTTTATAGTGCCCCTCTCTATCAACCTCTTGGTTATGCGGGAAGGGCACCATGACCCGTGCGAGCGAACCCGCACATTCTAAGTCAGGCCCCAACCCCGGATCAGCCCGTTTACACGGACTTCATCCGGTTCTCCATAGGCTAATGAGCCATGAGCCACCTTAGGTGAGCCGCCCCGAGTGTTTCCTATAATTATACAGATCTTAGTATTACACACAGAGCACTATCCATACACAACTACACTACAGTGCCTACCTCCAAGGGGTTGCCCAGACAATAACCAGTTAAAACATTTGTTACGGAATGTACGCAAATGCGCAGAGCGATCAGACCTCAACAAGAAAATTGCGAAGATGATATGGCGCGACCTTCGGAGCTACGAAACCGTGGGTCCAAAGTGTTCACTCAGCAGCTTCGAAGGAGCCACCTGACGAAGCTTACAACACACGATGGTCGAACCATAACATAGAAGCCGGAGATGCTCGCCGAGATATAAAACTTCTATGGCCGGTTATACGCTTCACATGTTCCTCGTACCCTACACGACAACCACGATCCCAGAGTCGCCCTGATGCGCCACAATACCGACGACCTACCAGATATCAGCCAAGACGAGGTCGTATTGGCTCTAAAACAGCTCAAAAATGGAAAAGCTCCTGGTGAAGACGGAGTTACTTCAGAACTTCTGAAGTCCGGAGGAATTCCAGTCATCAAGGAACTTCGGAACCTATTTAACTCCGTCATTCAATGTGGGAGAACTCCTAAAACGTGGAACAGGAGTATTGTAGTTCTCGTTTTCAAAAAAGGAGACAAATATTTACTTAAAAACTACAGACCCATCTCACTCCTGAGCCATGTATATAAGCTGTTATCTAGAGTCATTACGAATCGTCTCGCCAGTGTGTCTAGCCTTTGTAGACTATGAGAAGGCTTTTGATTCCGTCGAAACCTGGGCTGTCATGGAATCCTTGCAGCGGTGCCAAGGGGACTATCGTTACATCGAAGTGCTGAGATGTTTGTATAACGCCGCCACTATGAATGTCCTAGTACAGGACCAGCAGTCTAAACCCATCCAATTACGCAGAGGAGTGAGACAGGTGGATATCATATCCCCGAAACTGTTTACAGCCGCATTGGAGGATATGTTTAAGACCCTGGACTGGAAAAGTATGGGCATTAATATAAACGGCGAGTACATCTCACACTTGCGATTTGGAGATGACATATACCTAATGGCGGAGTCGCTGGAGGAACTACAGCAGGTGCTGGACGGCCTAGCTTCCGCCTCGCGACGTACTGGTCTCGACATAAACTTGGACGAGACCAAAGTCATGATCCATGATCACATTGACCCGAGACCCATAGTCGTAAATGGTCACCTTCTTGAAGTTGTTTCCGAATATACTTACCTCGGGCAGATTCTGCAGCTAGATAGAAACAATTTCAAGAAGGAAGCCAGGAGGAGGATTCAGCTTGGATGGGCAGCGTTTGGGAAGCTACGTCGAGTCTTCTCGTTACCTATACCACAAAGTCTGAAAACAAAAGTTTTCAACCAGTGCGTCTTGCCTGTTATGATTTACGGAGCGGAGACGTGGACACTCACGATGCGGCTGGCCCACCAATTTAAAGTCGCTCAGCGAGCTATGGAGCGGGCTATGCTCGGAGTTTTTTGAAGGATAAAATTCGTAATGAGGTTATCCGACAGAGAACTAAGGTCACCGACATAGCTCGTGCAATAAGCAAGCTGAAGTGGGCTCGAAGAACCGATAACCGATGGGGTAAACGCGTTCTAGAGTGGAGACCGCCACTCGGCAAACGTAGTGTAGGACGCCCTCCGGCCAGGTGTGACGACTGCTGGCGGGAAATGGATGCGACAAGATGAGGACCGGGCTAAATAGTGCACATTGGGGGAGGCCTATGTCCAGCGGTGGACTGCGATTGGCTGATGATGATGATGACGATGTCCCGATCAAAGTGTAGACAGAAAGCCTATAAATGACCCCGCTCGGTCTCGCAAAAGGTAATTTTCAGGTTAGTTTTCTCTACCTATTTTTTTATTATACCAATTGACGCGACGAAGAAGTCGTGCACCTGGTGATAAGCGACACACTTATCCATAACAGTTGCAGTGCCACTCAGAGCTTTAAATGGCAAAGTTCTTAGAGGCACCGCCAGTGCGCCCGTCACCTTGAGACATAAGTTGATGAGACATAAGTTGCCCCATTAGTCTGTAATTTCACCAGCTTCCTTACCCTTCCAAACCGGAATGCAGTAATGCTCATATTACTGCTTGACGGCAGCATTAGGTAAGGCGGCAGTGCTTCCCTAGACGAACTCTTTCACAAGGAGCTCTACTGCAAATAAATTTCGTTGGCAATTTTTATTATTTAAATATTCGAGTAAATTATCGTAAAATGTTAAATAACATTACAGTATACTACACTCAAATATTACGTAACACTTCATGATAATATTCGACATATTTAAATAATAGAAATAGCCACCGAAATTAGGAAAAAAACATTAACATGAAAATTACCCAAAAAATGTATGCTTTTTGGTACCAGTTTTTCAAAAAGGTAGGCACTTTTTAGTAGTCTAGAATTGACCATGAAACGTGAAACGCGGTATCTTTTACGTAGTCTAATACAAGAATATTGCGCTCTTTAAATAGGGTTACTTAGTTAGTCATAAGTCCATATATCATAATATACATAATATTCCTGAAGAAACCTCTTTGTGTTGAAATTGTATTAAATTACAATATAGAATTCGACACCAATGCCTTTTCAGGGAACCAATAAAATTGATTGTGAAATTCTGATTGAAACATCGAGTATATAACCAGAAATAGAGACGAAAAAAGGACCATCCATCTCTGGCGACGCATCAGGAAAACGGGCCTTATGTCACTTTTAAATAGAAACTCTCGTTTGCGACGAAATCACAAATTGTAAAACTGAAATAGTACATCTCCGTATATTTCAAAAATATTCTGTATTTATTGTAATAAAGACCAATATCTCTAACAATGAGGGGCTGTTCCATTCGGTGGTGTGACAACACCACAGACACAAACAACAAACGGAATAACATTTTATCGGTAATTAAATTTTAAATATGTAATTTTTCAATTTTCGTCCATTATAGCAAAGGTCAAGTTAAACTGGTCGATTTGAAGTGAAATAATAGTCGACACCCGTCAATTGATTCAAACTCAGGCTGGCCAATCAAAAATGATTTGGCAGAATAGTTTTCAAACAAATTAAATGACATTCCGTCTCTATTTCTGGTTATACTCGTATATTCGATGGATTGGAACAATACGTATTGTTGGTACAATAACGCCACGTGTGATCACACGACAAAAGTGCTTTTATAAGAGTCATATAAGTATTACGAATTACATGAAACAAATTAAGTATATGTGAAGTTTTTTTAATCTTTTATTTAGCTAGGGCTTTTCTTGCTTAGCGATACGGCTAGCACGACAATGCGCGACTTGCGCTAGAGCGACATAAAGCGCGAGAACTGTGCGAGAATTTATTGTCAATTCAATTTGGCGATCTAATACTGAGAAAACACAGCCGCACGTGATTGGTTAGAGATAAGTCACTAAAGCCGCATTCATAATGGCAAGCTAATTAGTCAGTATACACATCTGTGCGGTGCGGACGTGTGTTGTTTTTTCTATTTGCTACTTATCTGTAACGCTTTACCTGCGACTTTGGCTTTCTTAATGGACTGATATTTTTACTTTGTCGTCAATTTGTAAATCGGACATTGACTGACGTAAAATGTGAGATTGTTGAAAAAAATATTAATGGAAATGTACAAGAAACATTTTTGTTTTATAGGAAATGAAACTATTGTTCCGGATTTAAATCGCGTATATTTCAATTTCAATTTCAATTGTTTACTGCATATCACATTACAAATTTAAGATGGAACATTAATTGATGGTATACATGTGACGACCTGCAAGGGCACAGCAACATCTGAGGGCTACATTCATAAATCACACTATTCAATTATATTAAATTGTTACATTACAATATAATATCATAACATTACATTATTATATCACATTATTACATTGCATTATTTTTAATTAATTAATTGGAAAACATACTTTATACAATACATTAATTTCAACAATTATTAATAAGAGATGTCGAAGTATTTTTATTTGTATTATTATTGTTATTTGTCGTCATACGTATCGTCAAAAAATTCATGTAAGTTATAATAACATTTATTAACAAGAAATGCTTCTAGTTCTTTAGTAAATTGTGTAAGTCTTTCCAAGTTTTTGATATAATTTGGTATGTGGTTATAAATTCTAATTAACATGATGTGCGGGCCAGACGTAACTAATATCATTTTGGAGAAGGGTACTCTAAGCTTGCTTAAGTTTCTGTTATTTCGTTTATCGTTCGTTAGACGTGAATAAAACTTGGGTGCTTTGGTATATTCGTTTTTTCAAACAAACCAACGTTTCGAGCCCTTTACAGGTCCCATGGTCACGGTAGATTTAAATCCGGAAAAATAGTTTCATTTCCAATGTGTATGTAACAATCGCGAAAACCTAAGAACTTGAAATTTTCAACCGTGACCATGGGACCTGTAAAGGGCCCGAAACGTCGGTTTGTTTGAAAAAACAAATATACGCGATTTAAATCCGGAAAAATAGTTTCATTTCCTATGTGTAACAATCGCGAAAACCTAAGAACTCGATATTGAAATTTTGGTTTTATTTTTAAACACCTTTATTATTGTTGTAATTTATCATATCATTTATTTCGAGTAACTTTTACATGAATCATATTTGTGTTAGTAAATATGAGTCTATATCAATATGAACTTGGAGTTACGCATGATTTATGTCTTATACATGATTTATGTATGAGACGCTGCAGCAGTGGGGCAGCCCCAGTACCGCCCTAAATGCGTTATTATACTGCACGGTGGCTGTGATTAGCCCGTAGTTAAAGTTGGTGCAAAATGACCTGAATAATGTTATTTTCAATTCACGCGTGCACCTAGCGAACCTACGGGCTCATATTTGCTCGTAGATGAAGCCCACCGCTAACTTTCAACTTTCAAAATCGTCATCATCCCTGAGCATGATATTATGCACGAACCCTTACTATTTTAACACTTGTTAGCGCCCACTTAACCTTGTGCGTCCATCTTATGTCCTTGTCATTTTTATGAAGTAGTGCGAAAGAGAGAAGCCTACACTAGGTTCCAAACTTGAATAGACTATAGTATCTTGCGCTTTATTTCTCTATCGCACTAGTCGCGCCCTATCGTGCTAGCCCTACTCATAGCAGTACTTTCCTGGACGTTCGTCTTTCACAAGGAGTTCTGATGCTGCCAAAATTTCTTCTTTAAATAATACCTAAGATACAAAATTTATTCCACCGGACGATAGAAATGTTCGCAACTTATTGACTGAGAACCTATCTAATTAAGTAACGGTTATTAGATCCCTTATAGTAGTTCGTGAAGTTTGCCGAATTTGCTTCAGTGGCTATTCAAACGAAAGTTTGCTTCATACCATATCACTTGAGTAGATAGTCTAATTATTAATAACATTTCTGTTAATATTTACTTGAATATTCTTTTTACTACCATGACATTTGCCTATTTATTTGTGCGAATAATCCCCTACTTTATTATTGTTATTATTATTAGTGACGTTCGATCTTTCTATCAAAAATAAAGTCGGTTTATTAGAAATTCTAAACATGAAATACGTTTTTCTGCACATAATATTTAGGACCTGATATTACTATGGAGAGATCAAAAGACATACAATATTGCTGCTAGATAGCAGAAACTGCACAGTTAACTTACTTTTTGACTGATTTTCTTAAAATATAAATAGCCCCGCACTAGCCCTGTATCGCAGGTGCCATAGACACACAGGTAGACAACCACAAATTACACCCAAACTCACGAGAGACGTAAATGTAAGCCATCGAGTATATAACCAGAAATAGAGACAAAATGTCTTATCATTTGTTTGAAAATTATTCTGCCATATCATTACTGTGACAACTGCGTTCCGATTGGCCAGCCCGAATTCGAAATTGACGGGTGTCGTCGATTGTTTCACTTCAAATCGACCAGTTAACTTGAGCTTTGCTATAATGGACGAAAATTGCAAAATTACCAATTCAATTTAGAAATTTGATTTTGTTTATTTTGTAATTAGATGTTTTGCTGTTTTTCCCCCACACCACCGAATTGTAACAGCACGCCATTGTTAAAGTTGTTATCTTTATTACAATAAATATCATTGACTTACAATTATATGGACGTCGGGTCCGAGCTAAAAAGTGTCCGCACTTGTAAGGCGCTAAAATCGTATACAGAGCGCCAAACTCCGCTTTAGTCTTCATTTGTTCTACTGACAGCACGATACTGCGATGACATTATAATTTAAATTTCGAATAGGTTGACTTGGGACATTTTTTTCGTGGTTTTTGTATTAGACCCGTCGTCCATTTATTTGTAAGTCAATGATAAATATAGAATATTTTTGGAATATACGGAGACGTACACACAGGTCATTTGTTGGCCTGTCTTTATTTCAGTGCAAACGAGAGTTGATATTTATAAGTGATGTATCACTGATGAGTTACCAGGAATATATGACCCTTATTTCGTCTCTATTTCTGATTATATACTCGATGATGTAGGCATACAAATGGCAGTGGCAGTCCAGAATGGTAACCGTTTGGCCCCGAAGTTATCTTTCGAGGCGGTTCTTAATTTGACTGGTTTTTTTAATGTATGTTACGCGACAACTCTGACATTTGTGAACCGCTTTCGATTATCCTTTTTGCTTTATAAAGAGGTCAGCAGTGGTTCTAATGGTGAGTGCTCTGAAGAGTTATTATAATAATAATAATAATACATTTATTTCAGATTTACATCCATATGTGTTAGTAACAATGACCTTATGAGCTATGTTAGTGATTTCACATGTTCAATTCAGAAAATAAAATTAAATTACAATTAAGATACAAAAATAAAAATAAAATAAAAATTCACATGAGAAATGGGGGAAAATTACCAAATTCTCCCTCACTTCTCACACCTAATCTGCGACTCAAGCGACTTCGTCCAATGACTGAGTATAGGGCTGTCATTTGTATTGGCCACCGCGCTCAGAAGGCTGTTGGCGCTGCCGCGCACGCGCATCATCAGGGACGCGACTCGCTTGCGCATGACGGCATGAAAGTCATCCGTGTGCGCCTCCGCAAACATCCCTGACGCACTACAGTAACGCGGCAGCCCCATCAACATCCTGAACGCATTGTTGTATAGGACACGTAGTGCGCTATAAGCTTTCTTAGTACAATTGATCCACAGGCTGCAGGTGTAGAAAGTTTGACAATAAGCTAGACAAGGTAGACCTTATTCAATCTTATTCAACCTTATCCCTTCCTCTCCTTTCCATCGGCGGACCACCCGTGCCGGACTACGTTGCTACAGTTGGACGGTCAGTTGAATACCGTCCCGCACTAAAAAGTTTGGCAATTCGTTTTTATGCCAAACCATCAAATTGTGGAACCAACTCCCGGCGCATGTATTCCCTCCCCTCTATAACATCGGGTCCTTCAAACGTAGTGTGAAGAAGCATTTGGCCAGACCGGCAAAATCATAGTGACGGAGTGAAGATATTTGTGTTTTCCATCCGTTACTCTCATCTCTGGACTGTATTCGCACTTTCCATCAGGCGCGGTGCAGTCATTTTGCCGAGTCACAATAAAAAAAAATCAAATTTGAAGGAAATATTCCACTTCTAATGGTGGCTAATTAGGAGATGAATGCTACTGTCACAGCCGTACTTTCTTTTGTACAAAAATGTTGACGGATTCAACCGTCAGTGAAAGAGTAATTGTTCATCTTCTTCCTGTTCTTATCCCACGCTAGGTGGGGTCGGCACAACATGTACTTTTCTTCCACTCTCCCCTTATCAGCCATCATTTTTATACTCACACCTTTCTCCATGTCATCTTTCACGCAATCCATTGATCTTTTCTTTGACCTTCCTGTCTCCTCATATCCCTCCACATTCATACCTAAAACTCTTCTCGTCACATGACATTCTTCCATACCACGCTAGTAATACGCTATTAATCCTCATCTTTTCCATCACTGGCGCTACGTTCAAACTTCCGCAGATATACTCATTCCTTATCTTATCCTTTCACATCACTCCACACATCCATCTCAACATTCGCAATTCCGCTACATGCACAGTTCGTTCATCCTCCCGTTTCATCATTCAACATTCTGATCCATACAATACGACAGGTCTTATCGCGGGAAAGCGTAATGCACACAAATGCCAATTATTAAATAGATATATTATAATTATTAATACAAAGATCGAACACAGAAAAAATCCGGTTGGATTCGAACCAACGTCTTCCCCGAAACCACGTAACGGAACTAATTTCACAAAAATAATTGAATATCATAAACTTAAAATCTTTAGTCAGCTAGCTGAGTGAAGGAATAGATTTCTCAAAGATGGCTCTACAGCAAAAAAGTCGCTAAAAACCTGTAAGATCCGCTAGTTCATTCCGTAGCTTAGTTGGCATAGCATCTGACACTGTTTGCTGGAAGACATTGGTTCCAATCCAACCGCATCGAATATTTTTTTCTAAGTGTTCGATCTTCGCATTAATAATTCTAACAAACTAGTGGAGTAATTTCACAAAAATAATTGAATATAACATCGTGACATTCAATATATGTACTTAAAAATAGTAGTAAATACATTAGGCTTCAATGTGGTCGCAAATAAAACGAACTATAAATAAAATTCCATAATATTAATCCGACAGTTCTTTCTTCGTCCGTAATGAGAACGTATGGTCTCAAAGTTCACTCCCATTTTTTGCAATAAGTTCGACGTAGGAGTGAAAAGCATTTTGACACACCTACGAGTCCTGTAGGAATAAAATTAGAAATTTATAGAATAGATACCAATACACACTTTGGAGAATTCGAAAGAAGCTAATATTCAAATGCACCTATATATCTTTTTTCTTACGTAAGAAGACTCGAAGTTATACATTGATTAAACGGTACGTATTCCTAACACAGAGTAACCTGAGAAGAATGAGCAAGAAATTCTCTTAATTGCTTTTTTAACCGACTTCAAAACGAGAAGGAGGTAGGGGAGAGCGGGGCTGAACGTTCCGATTTTCAAATAAGTTGAAGTTTTATACTGAAAATGAAGGATTTGATTTTCAACATGTGGAAATATTGAACAAATGTTTATCGCTTTTTGTAATAGTATAGTCACTTCTACTAATATCTCAATAGTCTTTTTCATAGAGGCTAATTTTTGACAAATTTCGGAGCGGAACATAAAGCCCCGCTTTGGGGCGCGTTGTTCCGCCTTTGAGGCAAATTGTTCCGCCTAGATTATGACAGAATAACAAAGATTTTCTTAAATAAAACCTTTTTTATAATTGTATGTATGTAATGTTTATATTACGCACAACTAACTTAAAAGAAAAACTATATTCTTATTCATCAGTAATTTTATTCAAAGCTCATTTCTTCATCTGAATCACAGTTGAGACACACAGAAGTGACTCTATCATCTTGTTTAAATATTTCACATGAACCCGTTTGTAGTTTCACATCCTTAAAACAAAGAAAAATGGTCATGACAAATTTAAGTATGATTGCAGGTCAATTGGGGAAGTTGTTCCTAGGAACAACCAGCCCCTGGAAGAGGAACTTATAGCCCCAAATTACGTTTTTATACGAAGACTGACATACCGGCAAAGTAATAGAGTCGATCAAAAAAATTCTCAAACAATAAGATTCCTTACTAATGTCACTACAATTTAGAAAAGTTACGTATGAATCGGCCCATAATAAACAAACAGACCAAAAAACTGAAACAAGAAAAAAATTACTTACGTGATATTTTGACAGCTCCGCGCACATAACGACACGTCGTCGCCGGAGTAACTGAAATGGCTGCCGACAAGACGTATCACCTGACGCTTTAACGAAGCGTTTCACATGTATTTCTACATATTTTCCTTGTAAAGTTATTACTGTGAGAACAACTTACCCCGGGAACTACCAGGCCCGGTCTCCGTTACTTAATTCGATTGTATGTTTTTTTTGTACGTAACTTACGCGATCTGTGAACCGATTTTGATGATTCTTTTTTGTTAATAATAATAATAATAATAATAATAATAACGCACACACTCAACATAGCCCCGCACTAGGGAAACCCTGTGTCGCGGGTGCCATGGACACACACATAGACAACAACAAATTACACCCAAACTCACGAGAGAAATAAATGTAGGCCATACAAATATTTCTCCCGGCCCGGGAATCGAACCCGGGGACCTCTGCGTGGCAGTCCGGTATGGTAACCGTTGGGCCACGGAGGCAGTTTTGTTGGAAAAAGAGTAGCTCTGTAGTGGTCCCATTTAAATTTGAAGAAAATTTTTCACCTCTGAAGGTGGCAAACTAGGGGATAGATAACGTTTGAGGTCAGTTTTTTTAGTAGTCTGCACGAAATGCCACCTAAAGATTATTTTCGTTGTTTTAGATAGTTTGTTGTAAAATTTACTTGTTTAATGAAATCCCCGAGGTGACTACAGCAAACGTTTTCATTTTACAAGCAAATTTCCAAAAACAACGACAACGAAACAACTGAAGGAATCACAACTGTGATTTATTGTCATTTTTATTATATAAGTTTTTTGCAGTTAAAGTTGCAGTGCCACTCAGAGCTTTAAATCGCAAAGATGGGCACTGCCACTGTGCCTATCACCCTGAGACATCAGTTGACAAGTCCCATGTGCCTGTAATTTCACCATACAAATATGCGGAAGTTATATTAAGTTTTTCTTGTATACGACATTTTTTTGATATCGAGAGGTATTTTGTTACAGACTAGAAAAACTAGTTTATTTTGTTCCTTATATTAATTTTATACGCTGTACCATAAATAAAATACATTTTTATTCTTTATTTAATTCGTTTGTTTGTGAAAACACAAGTTCTGTAGAAGTTGGCATAATTTACCAGGATCTAGGCCAATTACCTATTTACAGCCTTTGGAGTCGTAACCCTTCATCTGTACAATATTTTATCCAAAAACTTAATAGACTGCCTGAGAAACCCAAGAGCGGGCAGCTACCTTGCCCAATGCATTAGTATAGCAATGCATAGGGGAAACGCTGACACCATCTTGGGCACCTTGACGCGGGGACCCAATTTAATTCATATAATTGATTCTTATTAGTTTGTGACTATTGTTTTCAAATTGCCGTCAACACTTATAGTTATTGTGTTTACAATGTAGAATACCCAATTCAAATAATGAAACATAACATAATGTTAGTGTAGCTAGTAAATAAATAAATAAAAATCCTAGTTTTAGTTTCTAGTTGTATCAATGTGGTTCGGGTAGATGCTATTAAAGAATGAGTAAGACCAAAATAAAATATGGTTTACAATAGGTGGTACAAGTATACATAATAAAACAATACTCATATTTTACCGCTATCGGCATACAAATCTATGAATGTCAAAATATTGGCAGCTAAACAATTCTAAAGCAAGTCCTATCATGCATAAAGATAATATATTATAATAGTAAGTTATTGCCATGTCATGAAGATGTCAAAAACTATAAATACATTTCGAGTTCTTAGGTTTTCGCGATTGTTACACATAGGAAATGAAACTATTTTTCCGGATTTAAATCGCGTATATTTGTTTTTTCAAACAAACCGACGTTTCTTGTCCTTTACAGGTCCCATGGTCACGGTTGACTGAGGTGGTACAGTCTTTGTTTGAAAAAACAAATATACGCGATTTAAATCCGGAAAAATAGTTTTATTTCCTATAAATACATTTCTTATCAAATAAGTTAAGTGGTCAAATTTATTGAGAATTATATGTAAAGATGTAATTAATTGAATAGATTTTTTTTTCTCTTAGCCATGACATCAGCTGACGTTTAAATAGAAGATTATTATTTTTTTAGATTTTTTTTAGATTAGAAGATTAGATAGATTATTATTTTTATATCAGAGGGCCTCACACACATGGCCTCGCACTGTTTCTGGTAGTAACTTAGTTTAGTATAACTATTACAAACTAATCTGTCTGGACCCCTTACATTTATATTGCTTATGTCTCGCGTTTTTTTTAAAAGTTAATTATTGTTTTTTACAAAATTGGATACTTCATGTGTAAATGTACTTACAGTTTATGATTTATCAATAAAAATAGAAACAATAGTGATAATAACAAGAAAAGGCGCCAAAAACAATTACATTTAAATTTAGAATTTCATTATAAAACTAAACTGCATATAAACATATAAAATTTATAAAATTGAATTAAAAGAGTGGTATGTCGTAGTAGGTAGTGATAAATCGGTTGGTCAACCCTGAAACCAAACATTGTGACCAGGAAATTATAGTTTTAAAACCAATTTCATAATAACAACCATCATATTTCGTAATAAATCAAAATGGCGATCGTGTACAGCTTTATTATCTGCGCTGACCATTAATATTGATTTAGAGGCTGTTGCTTTTAAATTCATTTGCGATGAAAAAGCAGGATCATCTTATGAGCCACAATATAAAGTGATAAAGTCGTTGAAATAAATATTACTTACTTCTGTCTACATTGGTTATAATTTATAAGTTCTTGGAACTTTCTGACGCTAATAACAAATAATTGTCGGCCATTTGGAATTTTGAACTTTACAGAATCAATAAAATGTACACAACATCGGAGTGTGATCTAGTCCAGTGATGAATAAATAATAATGGCTTTGTTTTGTAAAATTCATTTAAAACTGCCTCTATAAATAAGACAATTTAAACTCCATTTCATACACATATATACATCACACAAACAACATCAACGGTACATCCTACAAACTGTAGCTGGTAGGATCACCTCTCCCATGTGGCAATGCTTCGTAAGAAGGGTGATTTAACCAATTGATGATATACAAATATTTACTAACACTAGTATATAAGCTCTTTTTCTATTATTATTATTACTAACA
The DNA here is from genome assembly GCF_003589595.1 of Hyposmocoma kahamanoa. Taxonomy (NCBI): domain Eukaryota; kingdom Metazoa; phylum Arthropoda; class Insecta; order Lepidoptera; family Cosmopterigidae; genus Hyposmocoma; species Hyposmocoma kahamanoa. The sequence continues at coordinate 438,236 of NW_020653561.1, read as the reverse complement.
AAATATGGAACTTGATAGATAGATAAATGATTTATTTGTCACAAAATACACACATGCAATACATATTAAAAATTCGAGAGAACAAATTAAAAAAAAAAAAAAGGACAACACAGCTCAAATTACACAAGAAAATTACAATACAAGCATTACCTATGCTATAATATAATAACAATGATAAAACATAAACAAACAAACAAGACATTTTTTTTACAACACAAAAGCACGCAACGCATTGCATGTGTGCGCTGTGGTGACAAAACGGCCGTAGCTCAGCGTAGTTGCTGCTCAGTTAGAGTAGCACACTGATATTCTGCTACGCCCGAAGTAGCAGGAAACGTGAAAAACGACGAAACCGCTGCGCAGGAGTTGACTTGTTGTCTGAAATAAATACATTTTATTTTTTTTATTTTTTATTTCACATAGGGTGGATACCACAGATCACATAAATACAAATACTGTGACCTTTCAAAATTTTTGCGTGCATGCTTACTGTTTTTAACTAATCTCTGAACCAGGTTACGAAAAGAATAGTAATAGAGATTTACCATAGAATCGATAATCGAATCGGTTATTGTGTAATTCACGTCAAATACGTGTGCAATTTTTTTTAAAGCACACATTCATAGCCCCGCACTAGGGAAACCCTGTATCGCGGGTGCCATGGACACACACACACAGACAACCACAAAATGCACCCAAATTGGCGAGAGAAATAAATGTAGGTCGTACAAATATTTCTCCTAGCCTGGGATTCGAACCCGGGACCTCTGCGTGAAACCAGCGTGGCAAACGTTCGGTTTCGGAAGCAAATTGAATTACAATGACCTTGTATGTGAGTCGTTTTCTTTTGTTTTGAGTTTTGCATGTTGTGTTTGGAACCATTGTTCAATTGTTGCTGTTGATTTTACGCTTTGTTGTTTGATTATTGTTGATTTTTTAATTTGTTGTTTAGTTTTTTTAGTAACTTAACAACATAATAATTTAATCCTTTTTGTTATGTTTATTATTTATTCTTAAAGTATAGTCTCTAAATCGATTCCTTCGTCGTTATAAGATATTTAATAAACAAAAATAAATAGTATAGTTAGTTTGTACATTGACCCGGCAGGAGATCTAGCCCGGAACCTCAGAGATGGCGACACCGTGAAAACCGGTGTGTAAGCCACGGAAGTGGTCATTAATTGAAAATTGATGTCATAATTGAATTTTGATTATAACACTAAACAAACTATGCGCGAGCCTAATAAAATGTAATAGCAAACAAATCTGCGCAAGTCTTTGAAAGAGCTTGCAAACATCTGTTCCGTGAAGAGCAAAAAAGCAAGCAAAAGATTCTTTACTAAGCAGATTCCGCAGCTAGAAAACCTAAGTATCTACTTTTTATTAGTGCATTTACAGGGGAAAAAAACGAAGAAACGTTTGGAACAAAAACAAAACTATGTACAAAAAAAATGCTTACGTTTACAATGCGAAACCACTGTAGTCCACAAGCGTTAAAACTATATATATAAATCATATTTCATAACCATAAAACCATCTAACGAACCGAGTAAGAGACCCAAGGGTTTACAGCTATCTTGTCCGAAGCATTATACAGCCTACAGCCATATGGAAGGGACGTTGTTAACGTTTTGGATTCACTGTCACCGGGATAATAATAGAACTATTAAGAACACCTACATGTGAACTGCAATTAATAAATGAATTAACTTTATTATTATATACAAATATATATTAAGAACACGGTACACGGTAAAGAGCACGGTATGCCGAAGGAGCAATTTCATAAAAAATATTTAACATCATGATAGTAAAACATAGCGTCGGGGTGCAATTACGCGTAACTAACATTGGATGATGAGTTTCCGTATCGGTGACAACCATATTAACGTGATTTACGGGAATCTCTCGGGAATTTCTGCCGCCGAACAGTAATGACTGATATGACAGTAATGATTGTAAACGTTATTAACAAAGAGCAACCCCTAGAATTTCTTGCTCATTCTTCTCAGGGGAATCTGCCTTACGAATGAGCGGTAGAGTTTAACCATTGTGACGATTTCAAGTGTAATAATGCTTACCTATGAAATAAAGATTATTTTGAATTTTGAATTTGAATTTGACAGCATTGGGTGCCTCAATGGATTCGTCAACTTACATTTGTCGAAGAAACAATCGACCTACAACATATCATTTTCGACTGTGTTCAGTACCGTTTTCATCGTCTGATACTTGTGGCAGAAATAAAAGACCTTTGTGGTTATGACAGAGATCTTCCAATAAACGTTAAATCATTACTCGCAAGGAAAACTTTATTTAAAGCAATATGTTTATATTTAACACGAACGTAAACGAAATTTAAAGTGTTTTCATTTTACTTTCTAAGTGTAACATTTTCGTTTTATAAGTTTGACGATTATGTCAACGCCAAAGTACCCAGAGCCGTAACAACCATTAAAAAATCAATATATTATTAATACATATAGGATGGAAACAAGTATTAACACTGCAATCTGTCACCTGTCGTCGCCATAACTACAATTCATTTTTTCATTCAAAATAAACTGCTGTTATGATGTAGTTTTCATTTATGTAGTATGGGATAGGAGCGATGGTAGCTGTAAAGGTATGAAGAAATAAAATTCTCATAGATGGCGCTACAGCAAAAAAGTCGTTAAAAACCAAAAACAAAGAACAAGAACACGGAAAAATTCGTAAGGTCAGCTGGTTCGTTCAGTGGCTTTATTGACTGACCGTCTGGCACGGATTGCCTGAGGGTGCTGGGTCGAATCCAGCCGGATCCAATTAAATATCTTACTTGATTAAATGTTTTATTGAATTGATATTCAATTATTTTTTGTGAAATTACTCCACTAGTTTGTTATAATTATTAATACAAAGATCGAACACTCAGAAAAAATTCCTTCGATCCGGTCGGATTCGAACCGACCGACGTCTTCTTGCATACCGTGCCAGACGCTATACCAACTAAGCCACGGAACGAACCAACGGACCTCACGAATTTTTCTATGTGCTTGCGTCGTGTCTTTGTACTTGGTCTTTCAACTCACTTATCTTACTTGTTTCAATTTTCGTTATAATAATTATAATGTAGAATAATTAAAAATATCAATTTACTGAACATGTTAAGTAAGATGAGGGCCATCATCCTTTTATATATCGCACTGCTATTACAATAATGTTGTAACTCAAAATATGTGAAATTCAAGATTATATTAGAATATTCCGTTAGAATATTCTAAGAAACAATCAAAAGATATCAACTTAACTCAAACTGAGACATGTTTTTTGTGAACTAGTTCTGGATAAAACAATCCTTACTCAGAAATATAAAATTGTTTTTTCCCTTTAATTTTCAAATATGTTTGGAAATTGTTTAGATGCCTGTAATAAATGTTAACCTATACTTACATAAATTTTAATCTTTAACGAAGAGTGAGTACCTAATTCATTTTAGATCGATTCAGAAATTTTTGAGTTTATTTGTAAGAAAAATGAACTCGAGTTCCAATGCCTTTTTTCTACAAATCTTTACATGATCCTTGAAATGAGGGAGAGTGAGAAATGTACGTAGCCGTGCGTTGTATATTATTCTACCTATTTATACAGGCGTGTACTAAAGTGCTGGTGCGAATGGGAGAAGTCAAGGAATTTAGAGAATAACCCAATGGGAGTGATGGAGTATACATATTCGCACTGTATAGTGTATTAACTCAAAAAATGTATTTTTTCTGAATCGATGAAAAACGTGTTACTTACTTCCCGTGAAAGATCATTTAAATTTATGTATACATCAAAGTATATTACAGAATCTGTTTTTTACATGCCTTAAATTATGTAAATTAAATAAAATGGAAGAAATAATTTCTTACTTTTAGAATTGAACAGAAACCATTTATTACAAAACGCCACAACACAAAAATACACAGTAAGAAATATTAAAAAAAAAGATAAAGCTAAATTAAAACAAAAATAAAATAGAATAACAAAAAAACGAAATTAATTAAAAATAAAATCTTAGTAACTTAGAATAATAACGCATAGAAACCTAGTCCGCACACGCTAAGTGAGGCAAATTGAAGCGCGCCCAATGGGCCTACACGAGCGGGCGGGCCTTCAGTGCTCAAGGTCAACTTGCACCGCGAACAGCTCCAGAATTTTAGCTAAAAATGACGAAACGTGCGGTAAATGAGTGTACAAATACGTCAGACAAACATAAAATAGATACTAACATCACATTCCACAAGGAAGTAACACGTTTCAACTTGTATTTTTATATAAATATTCACTAAAACCGAAAATTAACCTACTACCAAAACTAGCCTATATGAATTTGATTTTTGCCTCACTTGTGACAGTTCAGTTTGATATGAAACTATCATTCTATGCGTTATTATTCTAAGCTTAGTAATATGTAATTAAATGACCACAAATATAATCAACACAGTGGTGTTTATGTAGATGTCATGTGGCTGTGGCGTATGTAAAAGGATCCACTTTCTAATATCACCGCCGGCTGTGACGTTGATTTTCAATGGACTCTAAAACTGAATGAGTACCGGACGTGTGTGTCCCTTATAAACTAAAATAAATGACATACCTATATAGATTTTAAGACTTTCGTGGTTATTCACTAAATGATTATCACTAGTATCAGGTTTCTTACCACGTTATGACTTCTTTTTATTTTCCCGATATTTCGGACCCGTGACCATGGAGCGTGCAACCGTTCCGAAATATCGGGAAAATAAAAAGAAGTCATACCGTGGTAAGAAACCTGATACTAGTGATAATCATTTAATGACATACCTATTTTTGAGCATGGACTGCTTTGACCAGCACTAGCTCACGTAAATTTTCTTTCATCTTTCAATTGTTTTTTACAATATTCTAACGACGGTTTTCTTGACGTGTAGGGAATCAAATTTTACGTTTAAATGTGATACAATCTTCATTTTCACATATTTTGGCTTACAACACTATTCCAAAAACAGTGCGATATAATATATATTATGTGCTTACGTATGTCTAAGGGTGACGGGCGCAGTGGCAGTGCCCCTAAGCTCTGCGGTTTTGAAGCTCTGAGTGGCACAGCAACTGTTATGGATAGGCATTTCGCTTCCCACCAGACGCACGACGTGTGCGTTCCTTTACTTAGTAAGTATTATTTAAAAAAAACTAATGTTGTAAAATGTTGGTTACACCACTTTGCCCTGATAGCCCCAAATATAAATGAAATGTTTGTTTGTACGTTTATCAAGTACCTATGCGTTATATTACTAATCATTCGATTGCGGCAAAACTTTCACGAGTTGTAGCACAAAATCAAACTCAAAAATCAATTTTTTTTTTATAATTATTAGTACAAAGTCAACCGTGACCGTGGGACCTATAAAGGGCCGGAAATGTCGGTTTGTTTGAAAAAACAAATATACGCGATTTAAATCCGGAAAAATAGTTTCATTTCCTATTAATACAGAGATTTAAACAAAAATTCCTTCGATCCAGCCGGATTCGAACCGACGTCATCTAACAAACCGTGGCAGACGCCATGCCAATTAAGCCATAGAACGAACCAGAGGACATCACGAATTTTTCTATGTGCTTGTTGTCGGATCTTTGTGTCTGGTTTTCAACAACGTTTTAGCCGTATCGCTATCTATGAGAAATCTAGTAAAAGTATTTCATCACCCACTTAGGTAACTTTACAGCTACCAGCCCAGGCTAGAGATATCGCTATTAACAATAACTAAATTTGTATTGAATTGATATTCAATTTTTTTTTTTGTGAAATTACTATTAAATAATGTTATAATTATTAATACAAGTATGTTTATTTATCTATCTTCATTTCATAGGTAAGTATTACACTTGAAATTGTAAAATTGATTACTTAATTGCTATTCATTTGTAAGGAAGATACCCTGAGAAGAACTAGCAAGAAACTCTAGGGGATGCTCTTTGTAAGCAGATATTTGTTCACAGTTCTAATTTACAATAATGGGTTTTGGCGTAAATATTTCAAATAATAATTCAAATTTGCAAGGGTGCTGTTGAAGTTACAGACACATGGGACTTGTCTCAGGTAGCATTGGCAGTGTCCCTCAGACTTTTGCAATTTAAAGCTTTTAGTGGCGCTGTAACTGTTATGGATAGACATGTCGCTTACAGGCGCACGACTTGTTCGTCACTTGATATCATAAATAATAATAAGTTTTTATAACAAAACCGACCTCAAAAGTTCGTATGTAATTACATAGGTATTTGCCAAGTTCTATTGAAATCGGTTACCGGAAAGTGTGTAAAACCGTATTCATTCCCTAGTTTGGGTGGCAAACTTTTCGTTAGAAGTCTTCAAATTTAAATGGGATGGTACCTCAGTGTAGACTGAGGTACCCTCTTTCCAACAAAATAATTATCAAAATCAACAAAAAATAGTCCAATTTAAGAACCTCCTTTTAAAGTCGGTTAAGAAATTGAAATTTGTGTCTTAACGCAGTAGAATTAAAACAAAATAACACAAATCAGCGATCTGTCAACTCTCGTCCGTTTTGGACAGTCCGGCAGAAAAGGAGGCCACAACGCAGTATTTTTAGATTTTACATCGCGAAAAATCTTATCGTTATTTTTAACCACATAATAAAATTATATGACGACGCTGATTGGATGCGTGATAGACATTTTAATTTGCATGCAAATGGACTGCCTTCATTATTAGTAATGGCCTATCTTGGAAATATTTTTTTATAAAAGATGTTTTGTTAAACTTCTTTGTAGCTTGAGTGTCTTGCCTGTACTTAACAGCGTCTATTTTAATTAATATGAGTATATTCGCTTTGTCCTTATTCCAAACTTGATTATGTAAATAGTAAAATATTGTGCCAGTAGGAACAGAGCCCATTAATTTATGCCAGTCTCAGTCAGCGTGATGGCTTTGTACATTATGCTCACGAATTCCTCGCTAAGGATCTTTTAGTTCGTCTCCGTCAAGCTTCCGCTGAAAGCTTTGAAGTACTTTTTTATTATTAGTTGTATTATTAATACGTTTTGATTTGTTTGTAATTACCTTTAAATCGAGTTCTTAGGTTTTCGCGATTGTTACACATAGGAAATGAAACTGCTTTTTCGGATTTAAATCGCGCATATTTGTTTTTTCAAACAAACCGACGTTTCAGGCCCTTTACAGGTCACGGTTGACTGAGGTGGTACAGTCTTCAACCAGTTATGTCTAATATTGATGCAAAACACCCTTTTTTTTTTCACTATAGTTACAATAGTTATTAATTAAATACCTTATTTTTAATTTTACAAAGAAAACATTCCAATTTACGCTACATTAAGTTTTACAAATTATTTTATTGAATGAATTTTTATTAAGTTAATAATAAATTGAACTTAGGAAAAATTCATTTTTCTTAAAATAAAATGTTTTCCAAAACTAAAAAAAAAATATTTTTGTTGCGCAAAAATAAAACCGAAGTAGACTGACCTACCTACCTGAAAAAGCAGGGATTATTGGTTCGAGTCTGGACTCGCACCTATGAGTTTCTCGGAATTTATGTGCGAAATTTAAATTAATTCCAAATTTACCATGACCTTTTCGGTGAACGAAATCATCGTGACAAAACGTATACGTCGAAGAGGGCTCACAACACTCGAAAAAAGTGTGAAATCCCCAACCCATAGCCTGAGAGGAGAACCGTACCCATCAGTGGGACATGGATTAACGATGATTTAAATTAATAACTTTGTAAAAAGTTCAGTGAAAAATTTGGCTGTTAGATTTAGGTTTAGAATGTTTAGAATGTTGGCTGCAGTAATATTAGATGGAACGGGCTGATGGCTTCACCATGTCAGTTATACGGTAATAACCTGTAAAGTGGAGTACTTGTGACGATCTCGGTGGCCAGACGGCTTATACTGTGGGCACTGGATGCGGAGGTCCCGGGTTCGAATACCGTTAGAACCATTAAGAAATTAACGGTTTTAATTAAAAAAAAAAAATATTTAAGCTACTCGTCTATCCATGATAGTTGCAGTGTCACTCAGTGCTTCAAATCGCAAATACCTGCGGGGCACTGCCACTGCGCCCGTCACCCTGAGACATAACTTGACAAGTCCCATGTGCCAGTAATTTCACCAGCACCCTTACCCTTCAAAACCGGAACAGTGTAATGCTGACATTACTGCTTGGTGGCAGAAATAGGTAAGGTGGCAGTACTGTGGCTAGATTAACTAATTGGTTCTAGTTCGGGTGTTCTGGGAAGTACCCCAGAGTAAATTCTGTTGCTCTGGTACTCATGGTACAGGGGCCTCCCTAGTTTGAGACCAGGCAGTTGGTGTGGTTATCTGGCATTATAAAAAAACGGCCCGAAACATCAGTTCGTTTGTAAAAAGAAATAAAAGCGATTTCGATCCGAAAAAACAGTTTCAATAACTTTATATGGATAAAAATATGTGTACATTTGACCTCTTCTATTTTACGTGATGAAAAATTACGATGAAATTGTCGGTACATACCTGTATTATGCGTATCCGTCAAAACTCCACCAAAAAATTAAGTTGGCTATCCGCAAGCGAAACTTACACGTTCCTAGGATGTTACTCCAATTGCTAGACGACATTTTGTAGCTAAATTACTTAGTTTAATTTAATAGTAACTTAGAAGTGGAGCTCGTTGTGAAAGTGTTCGTCCAGGGAAATACTGCCACCTTACCTATTTCTGCCGCCAAGCAGTAATCTGAGCATTCTACACTGTGTTTCGGTTTTGAAGGGTAAGGTGCTAGTGAAATTACAGGCACATGAGACTTTTGTTTATTTATAAAGGTACACCAACAGCATAAACATAGTTTTGTTCAAAAAGGTTTATGGTAAGAGGAATTGTTCTTATACTCGTACATACGCCTATTACTGGTACACACAACTTTCTAGAAATTAATTAGTACACAACTAAGTGTGTAAACATGATAATTGAAGAAGGAAAATATTATTATAAAATATATAATTATATCGTTTTCTTTGTAAAATTAAAAATAAGGTATTTTATTTAATAATTTAATTAATAACTATCTTAACTATAGTGAAAAAAATAGGGTGGTTTGCAGGGTGGTGGTAATCAATATTAGACGTAACTGGTTGAAGACTGTACCACCTCAGTCAACCGTGACCATGGGACCTGTAAAGGGCCCGAAACGTCAGTTTGTTTGAAAAAACAAATATACGCGATTTAAATCCGGAAAAATAGTTTCATTTCCTATATATAATTATAAACAAAACTAGAGACCGTTCCTTTTTAAAACAAAACAAAAATAAATATTTATTTATTTATTTAATCAGGCTCTCACAACAATGAGTACACTATAATTATGCAGGTATACAGACAATATGGTTTTAAACTAAATATCCCATGACTTAAAGGAGAAAAAGAAATACAATAATATTTGGTTAAGCAATATTAAAAACTTAAAACACTTACAGATTTAACGAATATAGGATTACAAATTATGATGTGGCTTCAAAGTATTATCAGTAGTTTTGTTTTAAACATTTTTAGAATATCGTGGAAGGTATCCAGCTCTGTTTGTTTTACAGACAAACGGTTGTAATGGGAAGACATTCTCGAGTGTAGATGATGGAAACCTAAATTAGTTCGGCATGGGGGAATATTAACAAGTTTAGATATGCGAGATCTGGGACTCCTGGCAGTGCCCCTCAGATCTTTGCGATTTGAAGCTCTGAGTGGCACTGCAACTGTTATGGACAGGCGTATAGCTTACCATCAGGCGCACGACTTGTTCGTCCCGTCACTTGATATTATAAAAAAAACCATGACTGCCGATTTCTCGTGAGCTACATTTTTACCTAAACAGTGTTTTTTTTTATTGCAAATGATATTTATAACGGACAAAGACGCGTGCACTTTTCCCGTTAAGTTTATCGTTAGCTCAACTGTTCTTTATATTTTAGCGTAACCGACAGAATCAATATTAAAAAACCATAACGTAAGCGACCGCACTTGTTACGACATCACAATTTAACGTTTACGATAAACTATTGTAGCATAAGTTATTTTTAACCACAAGTGTTAGCTCAAACGCTTAAAGAATATTGTAAGTGTCAAAACAGGCTTAACA
>NW_020653561.1:347637-358082 GCF_003589595.1 Hyposmocoma kahamanoa | reverse complement strand
CAAGCAAAATTAGACAGTACTGCGATGACATTACAATTTGAATTCAACGTGTTAGCTTTTTCATATTCCTTTACATATCACTACGTTTAAATAGGTTGACTTGGGACATTTTTTTCGTAGTTTTTGTATTAGACCCGTCGTCCATTTATTTGTAAGTCAATGCTGGCCATTATATTTTGAGTACATACTTTGACCAAGATGATCTCGTGAGTTATTAACAATGCAATACTGGTGAAACCAATATTTAAACAAAAGTTGTTGTTTATGATGTTGTCTAGTAATATGACCCTGCCATGTTGTTAGTTTACAAATAATCCTGTATGTGTACATTGTAGATAGGAATGAACTGTTTCCAGAAAATACTGCTAAGGAAATACATTCAAAGAAGAAAGTATTTTAAATACAGTATTTTTAATGAATATATTGTTGAAGATATGGCTTAATGGATATATTCCAATGCTGTAAACCAAATATAAAAGACACATCAATGATTAACAGAGTAAAATTCTGCGCGAAATTGGCGCAAAAAGAAATTTTCCAAGTTAAATTAATACACCAACCTACAACCGTAATACAATTTTCAATTACAATTTCATTCGTGCTTTTGTTGAGTTAATAAAATGATAAACTAGGTCTTTTGAGCCCTTTCATCATCATCATCATTACAGCCTGACTTCACCCACTGCTGGGTATAGGCCTCCAAGTTTCTGTGCCACTATTTTTTTGAGCCCTTTACCTTTGATTAATTCATGGGTATTATACGTATTACAATTTACAAATGCGCTGCAACACGGTTTTGGTAAATATTAAGCATTTAATAAACATTTTAGGCGGAGTATTCTAACCACAAGGAGTTAAGGAAATTAGACAAATTATTATAGAGATTGTACACGCAGCCTACGCATCTACGACACCCAAAAAGCTTTAGCGCCCTACGAGTTATATGAAATAATAAATTCAAGATGTCGTTAGAGCTGCCACGTTCCTGCTGGGCATCGCGAATGTTTGCCAACACTGGTTGTTGGTTTTGAAGCGAAAAAGAGCGGTTTTTCTCATTTAGTATTGGCGATACCAGTGCATCCTGACTGTTATTGCATTCAACCCAGGGCCACAATTCTGCCAAGTTTATTATCATCTCTGTGGCCGTAGCATCACAGAATTAGGGATGAAGCGATACGAGTAAATACAAGTACTTACTCGATACCTTCCTTCCGATACCAAGTGCTTTCGGTAACGGTACTTTTTAGTCACGTATTAAGCAGGTATCGGTCAAAAGTACTACGTATACTCGATACTTGCCTTCCTATACCAAGCGATACTTTAAAACCAAGTATAAAGAAGTAGGTCTCGGTGAAATCAATGAAAATACTCGGTAAACTATGACATAAACTCAGGGCTTATTTACGAATGCCATCAAGCACTCATGGAGGTATGTATACAAAACCATGTAACTCTACAGTGGATTAAAGGACACAGCGGCTCACGTGGCAACGACGCAGCAGATGAACTAGCCAGAAAAGGGTCGGAGACGGACGCTGTAGGTCCAGAACCCATTTTGTCCCTCCCCTACCAATGGTCCGGAACAACTACACACAAAGGTACAAAATCTTCACATAATAATACATGGACCACCCTTATGGTTTGTAGACAGGCGAGGTAAGCACTCCCAACGCTCAATGCCAGTCTATCGCGAATACTAATTAAACTTAAAAGGCAAGAGCTTCGCACTCTAACTGCCGCCCTAACGGGTCATGGTCCATACAATAAACACCTTTTCAATTTATGTAACACAGACAACCCTCTATGCATAGCGTGTATGGAGGGGGAGGAAACGGCTGCGCACATCCTACTACAGTGCTCCGACGTGGTCAACTACAGGGCGAAGTACCTTGGAGTGCCAAGGTCGCTCCCCGAAGTCGTCAGCAAACCAAGGAGGCTGCTGAAATTCCTGGAGGAGCTTGGGTGGCACGAGTAGGACCCAGCACCCACCACACGCAAAATAGTCGTCGAGTTGCGAATACCAGCCCGTTGGACAAAGTACCAAATACTCGGTATGCCAATGTAACACGGTGGAAGCGGCGTTTTTTGACGGTCCGTGTTGAATCCAATGACAAGAAATTAATTAGTTCTTTCAGTATGTATACAAGTAATCGATACGAGTAAGTATCGTTTGTTTGGTTGGTACTCAATCACGCAACAATAAATCAAGCGATTGACGAGATTTTTGCCCGATTGCCCCAGAAGTAGGATGTTGTATTTCGAAGCCGTTTCCTCATGGTCCTACTGGACGGTGCACGAGAACTAATATGTCCTTATGCTCCTACTGGTAGGACCAAAAGGATAAATAGGTCCTAATGCTCATACTAATGGATTGTTACCTATATTTATATGTAATTGATATTGTAGTACCCGTATGTTATCAATTCTCTATGTTAACCTTATGTCATTCTTGTGTCATTCGGTTCGGTCCATGAGTTCATGCCGCCGACTATATGAGTCAGTCTTTTATAATGGCTTAACTAACTATATTTGTACCTTATTGGACTAAACAGTCATATAATCCTTACCCCTATCGTCCACAATCACAGCAGCAACGAAATAAATCTATTTCGTTACCTCTCTATAAATACTAAAAAGTTTTAATGAAAAAAAAATATTAAAAAAATAAAAAGCTGAATGCAAAAGTTACCTGATAAGAAAAAAACAAGTTCTATGTACACATTTATGACGGAGCTTTCAAAATTCAACCCATAGAGTGGTTAGATAAGGGTTAGATAGGGGTACAAAAGTTTGTATAGGAAACTTCAACCAATTTGAACTCTGTTCAGACGACTCATTATCGTACTCAGGACTTTGTAGAGTAGAAGTAGTTTTCAGTAGAATTTTCGAACTCGAGTTAGGTTACGACTAGGTTATTTTTAGTAACAGTAGAGCTCCGTGCGAAAGCGTTCGTCCAGCAGGAAAATATTGCCATCTTACCTGTTTCTGCCGCCAAGAGGTAATACGAACATAACTAAGTTCCGGTTTTGAAAGGTAAGGATGCTGGGTGATATTACAGGCACATTTGACTTGTCAATTTATGTCTCAGGGTGATGGGCGCCGTGGTAGTGGACCTCAGACCTTTGCGATTTACTGCTCTGTCAATTGATATTATAAAATAAAGACTCTAGTTCATGCTCCGACTTCCGTTCTCCGTCCGACACAATTACCGTCAAATAAATAAAACTTGATGATGCGAATGAAGCTCATACTTGAAATTGTCGATACGTCATACGAGTGTCACTTATTTGACAGTAATTGTTTCGGACAGATTGATGTCGGCTGGAAAACCGGAGTAGACCCCCTGGACTCAGTTTAAGGCTGACTTTCCACCAGAGATGTGCGACGTAGCGAGGCGGTGTGCGAGGAAAAAATCCACCAATAGAATTACTTCATTTCCCCAGGCTCGCTTAGCGCAGGTCCGGTGGAAAAGGTTTTGCGGAGCTAAGTACTTGTACATACAAAATAGCGAAAGATGTGTACGAGGGATGCGGGCGAGGATGTGTGCAAAACGGTGTAGGAAACTAGAGTACTGAAAGTATGACACTAACCGACACTGACATATCGCCACCGCTCACCCCTCCACACCGTACCCCGCCCATGCATACCATACCAACGCAACCTCGCACTGCGCCGTTACTATATTATATCCTCTCACCGCCTACTACCTTGCACATATCTGCTGGAAAGGCAAACTTAACCACCGGGCCGTGCAAAATTTAATCCAGTGCAATTCATAATTGTATCCCATAATTGGTTTGTGAAGTTCGACATGTATCATTTTAGTCAACGTGAATTTTACGTGTATTCTCAGAAATGAAACTTTACACCCGGAATTGAAACTCTAAAGTTAACAAAAGAAATTTACCAAGACTTGGATGTATGTATGGTTTAAAACCTTTGCTATGACGTGCGTTTGTATTGGTGTGAATTTTTGAGATTAAAATCAGTTCCTGAAACTCGTGTGTTTCATTCGTAGTTGTAAATTACATAATATATTCCCCATATCTATCAACTGACAACGATGAGCATCGGAACCCTACCACCTTTGAACCCGAAACATCAAGAATTCGAAATATTTCGTATGACATTCAAGACCGAGGAAAAGAAAGCGTGCTGTTTTTATCACTCATCTATCGAATGATGTGTATCTATTATTACGAAATCTCAGTCATCCGAAGGAGGTGGCAACTTCGAAATTTGATGAGTTGTTAGAACTATTAAACCAACACTTGACTCCAACGTGGGCGACATTTGCCGACTTAGGTAACTTTTACAACTCTGTTCAAGTAGAGTGGGAGACTGTCGAGAATTGGGCGGTTCGATTACGAGGTTTAGCAGTACATTTCGCCTTCAGAGCCTTCCTGGGGTGTATCGGGACAAATTTGTACTCGGGCTGAATATGGGAGCTGTACGAGACAGATTGTGCGAGCAGGACGCAAACAAACTGACATTCGCGAAAGCCTGTGATTGCACCGGGTGCATTGGTGAATGCCGCTGTTTTAAAAGAAGAACCACTGCTGTGGACAACCACCGGCCAGACTGGTGCGGTACCACGAAGATTTTAGAGAGCGATGCGTAGTATGTGGCATGAGGGGCACGAGGCTCAGAGATGCCGATACAAAAACTACCGCTACCAAAGGTGCCAAGAAAAAGGCCATCTTAAGAAAATGTGCAGTGCTAAAATAAAAAGCGTCAAAAATATCAACTTAGAAACAGAATCTAATTCGGACGAGTAACAAGAGGCAATAGATTGCCGCGAGTGCAAGTAGTGTCAGATAGAGATTGCCCACGCACCTCAACCTTTTTTTTTTTTTTGACGGGGGGAAATCTTTATGGATACCCCTGAGCCCAGGGAGACTCAGGAGTTATGTGGGGACTCTCCCTCCAGACTAAAGGGCCTACCCCACTAACCAGGCTGGAGGGCCTACCCCACTAACACGCACCTCAACCTGAGGTGCGTGGGCAATGAACGTCATTAAAAATGGAAATTGACTCAGGGTCTAGTACTAATGTTATCTCGAAGGAACTTTATTTGACACATTCCGCTCACAAACAAATTTTTTAATGTATTGTTAGAATGTGCTTTTGTAATAGCCATAAAATTAAGACTCCAGGGTATTTTATTATACCACTGAAGTTACCTGAATGGTTTAACACACGAAATTAAGTTCTTTGTCGTAGAAATGTATAATTCTTGTCAAAGAGGTTCTTTCAAAAATAAATACTTTGCTGCTGCCTTAAGGTCGGCGTTTTTAATCAATACTAACTAACTGCATTCTTCGAAACTAACACTGGCCCAAGCCTAGTGGCCGCACTTAAGTAAGTAATAATAAAGAAATTCTTGATCTGTTGAAGAATTATTGCTAAGTTCCTAATATACACAACTAAAAGTCCCGGAATAAATTCTAACTGGAGAATCTTACGAAAATCAAAAACTCACTATTACGCTGGCCAACAATAATAAAGTTAAAATAACATAGGACCTTAAACTTTTCTTCTCAAAGTAGATATCGGTTGTCTCTAAGGTAATTTATAAACCGATATTGCGTGCTAACTGCCTTTTTTCAATTAGAAGAGTATTAAGAAAATCCATGCCATTCCTTTTTTGACTGAATTACGTAGAATGTTCTCTTCTCCTCCCGGGAATCGAAACCTCATTTACGTCCACAGTGGTAACCGCTGAGTTACTGAGATTGTCAAGAACGTCACGAATTTGAGCTTTAAAATCGTAAGTAGGTAATAATTAAATAATCAAATTTTTCGATGTTCGCATTTAATACTTAAAACAATATTCAACATAATAAAAAAATATGCAAAATATAATAACATTATCAAAGTAAAATAAAATAATAAATTATATTAAAAAAATATAAGAATTATTAAAAAATCTTTATGTGTTTTGCTAGTCAACATAAGTGCAGTTAACACTCTAGGCGTCTATGGTTCTGTGAAGTTTTGTAAAGTTTAATCCCACTGCAGTACTCATAATCCTGCTAAGCCTTGGCTTCGATTTCATAAGAATATTTTTGCAACATACGGGACAGTTCCGCGAAGACAAGATTACGATGGTAAAGGCAGTGGTGAGAAGGAAAATCTTTTTATCGCGGTGCGTTCCTATTAATTCACTTCCATTTTTATTTGGTACAAAATTATTTAAGTTATTTTTAAATTCTTATTCATTTGCCGCACATTCATCCACCGTATGAGATTTTTACGCCAGTAATTGCTTGAACTCTTACACTTTAAAATAGTTACGAACAAATCTCATGGCAGGGACTATGGTACACTTATCGGTCAAAAAACTAGGCTCCAGATTTGTCAAATTAACGTATATTACTTCATGAAAACCTGTTTTTAGGGGACGTGGTGGTTAATTTTTTTTATTATTAGAAATATTAACTAATCAGTAACAAATAGGCGACGGCGTGTTGTGTACACGAGCGGTCACCCATACAAGCACTGACAGCGTCTGACGTTACTTCGGTGCTCGGATGTGGTACCGCAAATCCTACATTATATGGCCGTTGGAAATAGCGCAACAAATTTTAGAATTTAAGGAATATTAAGTCATCGGACTGCACAAATAACGAGCAAAATTATCCTGTCCTTGTCATTTGTCACATAAACAAAGAAAGACCACCAAAAGGGTTGATGTCTGTGGAACAGAGCAAGAAGGAAACATTGCACTTCCCACCACCGATACCATCTGTGACCTTTTGCAAGCCAAAAGCTCATTCGTTTATATAACTGTTCAACTTATCTCCTTCCACGATGTGATTTTGGTCGATACGGCCCTAAATGTTGTCGGCACAATATTCCGCGCCACCAAGCTTGAACAATGATGGCCGAATGGGTCATCTTCTTCGCATATTCCCTTTGCACCTCCCGATCCGCCTTGAATTGGTTCCATTCGAATATTTCTTGATTTCGTTTCATGAGCTGTAATACGTAATTGGAAACTATAATCCTTCTAGAGTAAATGGTCATATATTTTCAAATTTGTACTTCTTTTTTATTCTTTGCAATTTAGAAATAATTTTTCGTGTCTGGCCACATAACATCCAGGTCAAATTTGAAATCTATGAGACTATAACTTCAAACAGATAGGAACTTTATTTGTTTTTATTAATAAGAATTAATAAGCCACCACAACAGACTGTAAAAAAGATGTGTACAAACAAGCAAAATAATTTCGTCCTTCAAAATGTAAAAAAAATATATATCTTAGTTGGTGTTTCAATACAACTCCTTTGCTTTGAAAAATAATACGCCTTAATCTCTTACTGCGTAACGTGTAAGCCAGTCTCCCATTTCATGACCTCGGTTTGCACTGTGAACGCTGGATGAGAAAGTCAGGGTTCGATTCCCGGTAGGACCAATTTGAGAAACGTACTTTTCTAATTAGTCCCGGACCGTGTATTTTAGGTAGTGCCCCGGCATTAATTCCATTGTTCTGGTACTCATAGTACCTACAGGGAATTCTCTAGTTTGAAACCAGATTAATGGAGTGATTGTCTGACAAATTATTATTATTATTTTATATTATGAACTACAAAACTTAAAACCCGGAAATCAGGAGTATTTTCAACAACTCTCGGTTTCCGAAGGGTAAGGGTGCTGGTGAAATCACAGGCACATGGGACTTGTCAAGTTATCTCAGGGTGAAGGGTGCAGTGGCAGTGCCACTCAGATCTTTGCGATTTAAAGCTCTGAGTGGCATTGCAACTGTAATGGACAGACTTGTAGCTTACCACCAAGCCACTAGATCGTCCCGTCACTTGATATTATAAAAAAAACTCAGACTTTAACTGACTTTCAAGCTACATGTTCAAGTCCCAGATGCGTTTATAATAAACTCCATCCAAAACCCATATTTCACCCCCTTTAGGATTATTTTTTATGACAAAAAATAGCCTATGTACTTCTTCTAGGTTCCATCTATCTCTACACCAAAATTCAGCAATATTGATTCAGCGGTTTAGGTGTGAAGAAAATGCAAAAACAGTCAGGGTTACTTTCGTATTTTTAATATTAGTATGGATTGTCGCTGCAAAGTAAAGAAATAAGAAGATACTTCAGAAGATCTCGCTCACCCGTGTATAACGATAACACATTGTAAAAGGATTCTTACAAATTCTCGAAATTTCTTGTTCTTTAGGTTTATTAAAAAATTTATTCTTGCGATAAAACTATTATGTAATAGCAAAATGTACTTCAGTAGCTACTAGTGCCTAGACAAATTATTGATTATTGTATATAAATAAAAGTCTCAAGTTCCATAATCAAACATGTTCTGAACTTTAAAACAACACATTTAACAATAATCTCAGTACAGAGTACTAAAAAAACCGACCTCAAAAGTACGTAGAATTACGTCTATTTGCTAAGTTTTATTGAAATATCCCATAGTTCGCCACTATACAGGACTTGACGCTGGAGATAATAAAAATAGGTTCTCACTACGACACTACTCAAAGTATTTTGAGAGAAAAACGCCTTGAATGGAAGAAATAGCAAAATCAACCATTAAAGTAATTGCTCCTAAATTAAAGTTAGACGCTATTTATAAAAGTGAATCTTCATGCGTGGACAGCCACCCTTCGAGGTGGATGATTTTCTTCAAAATGAAATGGGACCACTATGGAAGTACCCCCTTTCCAACAAAAAGGAATCATGAAAATCGGTTCACAAATACCGGAGTTATCGCGTAACATACATACAAAAAAACATACAGTCGAATTGAGAACCTCCTCCTTTTTTGAAGTCGGTTAAAAATAACCTTTACATTTTGAACAATCTGTCGTAAATACACGAGAAATTAGTGAAAACAAAATAAGATCCATATTCCAACTAAAAAACAAACCATTTCCTCACACTTTTACTTGCACTACAATTGTGAACGCATTTTTAGTCTTCGATGAATGCATTATCAAGTTATTGAAAGTTGAAAGCACTGTAAATATTTCAAATTAACGAAATTCACCTCGGGTGTATAAAAACTTTCTACTGCGAAAAGATTTCATTTAAAATTCTTAAAGTTACATTTTTGGATGTCATTTTATACTATTATAAGATATAAAAAAAAAGTAATTTTATTTATTAATAAT
The DNA here is from genome assembly GCF_003589595.1 of Hyposmocoma kahamanoa. Lineage (NCBI taxonomy): Eukaryota > Metazoa > Arthropoda > Insecta > Lepidoptera > Cosmopterigidae > Hyposmocoma > Hyposmocoma kahamanoa. The sequence continues at coordinate 348,933 of NW_020653561.1, read as the reverse complement.
TATACAGTCGTAGTAATAATGATTTTATCATTTTAGAACTTTATCTAAAATCATTATTACTACAAATTAAGTAAATAATGCAATGTAACTAAATAATGCCAAGAAAGAAGAAATTGACCGAAACAGAAGCAAAATTTAAAAAAAAGTATGTGATACAACGCGAGGACAAACAAAAGTTTAGACAGTCTTCGCGGAAAAGAAGGGGCATTAATTTCTATCATTTCTTCAAGACATAGAAGGGTAAAAGGAAAAAATTAAAAATTTAAAACAGCCAAGAAATTTCAAGTCAGAATATAGCAAGAATTTTAGATGAAACACAATCGCCCTAGCTCAGAGCCATTTTTTTGAAGCTGTTATTTAAAATAATGTCAAGCGCAGAAATGTGACTGCACAAAGAAGGCGAGAGTAACAAAAACGTAAAGCAATACTTTATGCGAGAATAACCAGATTACAGAGAAAATTTAAAGAAGAAAGAAAATAAAAAAGAGAGAGAAGTTTCGTAAGAGATGTCAAAGACAAATAACAAAAAATGTCCAGTCGTCTCCTTAAAGTGTTAGCACTTTTACCAAAACGTACAAGTTTCAGACGTTGTAAAAAGAAGCTTATCTTTTAGGAAGTTATCACTAAACGAGTAACAGCTAAGAATCTTGAAAAGTGATGTCCTAGAAATCAGAGACTTTCAAACTTGAACTATGTTCATAAATGTAGTCATTAATACCAGTAACATTACTTAACTACAAAAAACATTATGTTTCAACGAGGCGCAGTAAAATTCAAACGATGTCTGAGTCATGTATTCCAAACCATAACCACCACCATCTTCAGTTAATGCCATTAACCCACTAACAAATGGACACCAGGTCCGCGTTTAAAAGTGTCGGGACCAAAAGGGCAGCAAATCCCGAAAAGAGCATCAATCGCTTGTCCGTCTTTGTTTGGTTGACCCAAAAAAAAAATTCATGTAAAGTGAAAAAACAGGATGGTGACTCATATTTTCATTAAGTAATAATATTGTGTTATCACAGTTATCATTTCAAAGTATTATTTTGATTAGTAGTATAATATTTAGTTAATATAATAAATCATTCGTAATTATAAATTACAAAACGAAATCAAAATCAAACATTAACTGTTCTTTTGCGCATGCACTGTGTTGTCCTACACAGTGCATGCGCAAAAGAGACCTCACACACTCACACACTCAGACAAACAAACACACACACACACACACACACACACACACACACACACACACACACACACACACACACACACACACACACACACACACACACA
>NW_020653561.1:331626-347537 GCF_003589595.1 Hyposmocoma kahamanoa | reverse complement strand
GGGGGGGGGGGGGGGGGGGGGCCTGGAAGCTATAGCACAGGTTTCGACCTAGTTTAGATTCCAGCTTCCTCACAAACTATAATTAGCTAATACAACTAGTATTTATTAATATATGTGACAAGAATTTTGTAGTTTGTGATGGTACAAATAAAGTATTTTTCATTTTTTAAATTTCATTTTTCATGTCAATTTCCACGAGCAATCGTAACATTTAGAACCAAAATTCTATAGAGTCGCTTTGATGTAGTCCGGAAACACATTTAATCAAAATAACATATGCCTGAATTTTCATAATCCCGTAAATATTTTTTGTTTTGTTTTTTTTTATGGAATTACAATTAACTTGTCTTTTCTTTGCGATAAGCATCCAAAAATCCCTGGAAGCAAAACAAAATTATTTTTATAATTCTGTCAATTCCGGTAAAAAACCAATTAAATGGAAACTTTTTGCAGATCTCCGTAAATTACAAGAAAAAAAATATTTGCATCTTGTCAACAAGCTTACGGGGCATATTGCTGCCAGAATTTCAAGATTCTGCTGATACTACTGAGTGCATAACGATGTTGTGATGATATCTTTGACATTTTAAATTCGCGAAATTTTAATTATTGCGGTTTTAAGAAACCGTTACATAGCAAATACGCCGACAAAATACTTGCTCAGTTGGGGCAAGTTGTTACTTCACCTCGTTGAGTATTAAAATTCAACAAAAAAGAATCTTAAAAAAGGACGAGACAAGAATTCACCATGAAAATGTACCTTTAACAAAATGCCAATCTAATACAGGCGTTCTAAGTCTACTAGTATCAATGCATAGCGCTCATTAATGGTTTTATTTTTAACAGCATACAAATTCTTCCCAGACCATCCATGATTTCCCATCATGGACGCTTTAAAACTATACGAACTCATGGCAATGCAGATCAGCACACAAAAAGCTTTTAATACACCTTGAGTTGGCTCGAAATTTCCAGGAAACGCTGTTACTTTAGAAAATATACCTAACCTGTGGCAATATAGTGGCAAATACAAAATAATTCCTGAATTGGCTACCAGTATGACTTAGAACAGGAAATCCCATGCGGAAAAAGCAATGAATTGGTGGACCGGCTTCAAGGACCATCGGCTACAGAACACTCGGACATCCCATGCAATTATATTGATGGTAGTTGGACGGAAAATGTGGGGTAATGTCTACCTAAGGTTTTATACAAAAAAAATATGAAGAAACTACGGCTGTTCTTAAATTTACTGTTCCAGAAGCGGTTACCATAGAAACGACATTGTAATAAAAAAAACCATTTTCTCATACTTTTACTTGCACTTAAATAGTGAACGCATTTTTAGTCTTTGATGAATGCATTCCTAAGTTATTGAAATTTGGCAGCGCTGTAAATATTTCAAAATAACGAAATTCACCTAGTATGTGTCAAAAGCGTCTACTACTAAAAGATTTCATTTAAAATTCAAAAAAGTAAAATTTTTATCAGTAATATTATAATATCATAATAATATATAAAAAGAAAAAGTAATTTTATTTATTAATAATTATACAGTCGTAGTAATAATGAGTATATAATTTTAGAGCTTTATCTAAAATCACAAAATCATTATTACTATAAATTAACTAAATAATGTATTGTAATGTAACTAAATAATGTCAAGAAGAAATTAAAAAATAAAAGCAAAATTTAAAAAAAAGAATGTGATACAACGCGAGGACAAACAAAAGTTTAGAAAGTCTTCACGGAAAAGAAGGAACATTAATTTCCATCATTTCTTCAAGACAAAGAAGAATAAAAGGGAAAATTTAAAAGAAACAGCCAATCTTATAGGGACAAGAAAGTTCAAGTAAGAATCTGGCAAGAATTTTAGATGAAACACCATCGCCCTAGCCCGGAGCAATTTTTTGAAGCTGCTATTTAAAATAAAGAAGTAGTTACGAAAACGTAAAGCAATACTTTATGCGAGAATAACCAGACTACAGAGAAAATAAAAAGGAAGAGAAGTTTCTTAAGAGATGTCAAAGACAAAAAACAAAAAAACATGTTCAGTCGTGTTGAGGACACGAGCCAAAGTGTCAGCACTATTATCAAACAAGTTTCAGAAGTTGTAAAAATAAGCTTATGTTTTTGGAAGTTATCTCTAAACGAGTCAACAGCTAAGAATCTTGAAAAGTGATGAACTATGTTCGTGCTTGGACTGTGTTCGTAAATGTAGTCATTACCACCTGGGACATTACTTAACTACAGAAATCCATATGTTTCAACGAGACGCAATAAAATTCAAATGATGTCTGAGTCATGTGTTGGACCATCTTCACTTAAAGCTATTGACCTACCAACAAATGGACATCGGGTCTGTGCTCAAAAGTGTCCGAACCAAAAGGGTAGCAAATCACAAAAAGAGCATCAATCGCTCGTCAGTTTTTATTTGGTCAAGCAACAGCGCGCCTGTCAGTCATGCCGTACCCACTGTATAATAATAACTTGTAAAAATGACTCAAGTAAAGTGAAAAAACAGGATGGTGAATCATATTTTCATTAAGTAATAATATTGTGTTATCATAGTCATTATTTAAAAGTGTTATTTTGAACAGTAGTATAGTATTTAGTAAATATAATAAATTATTCGTAAATATAAATTACTACATCAAGTCAAAATCAAATAGTAACTGTCCTTTTCTAAACACTGAATGCGCAAAAGACAGAAAGAGACGCGTCATGTCAATTTCAAACCACAAGCGCTTGAAACATTTAGAACTAAGATTCTATAGAGTCGCTTTAATGTAGTATTTTCATACAGTTACCGAAAATAACGTTTGGTCGAATTTTCATAATCCCGATTAATTAGTACCGACTATTTTTTTAGTTTTTTTAGGAATTTCGCAAAACAAACCGACGCTAATTATCTGTTTTGCGATGAGCGTCCAATCTCTGAATACGAAGGAATTCTGTACACTTCTGATAAACAAAAAACCAATTAAATGGGAACTTTTTGCAGGTCTCCGAAAAGTACAAGAAAAAAATTATTTGCATCGTACCAACAAGATCGAGGGGAAGAGGTTAACCTAGGCGCAGTTACATAGACCAAATGAAGCCGGTGTTGTATCGTATACGGAGGTCAAGGAGCTGGCCTGTAGGAGAGACGGCTGCTCCACCGACAAGAGTATAACACTTATGTTTGATGATGACCAACAAGTTTGCCTTTAGAAGCGAAATCACGAAGGTAAAACTGGCCACCCGACTATTCAGTAAAAGTGGGGCATAAGCTATGAAATTCTGTCACAACGAACTTAAACTACCAGAATTTGAAGATTACTGCTACTACTGAGTGGTCAAGGATACTGAATGATGTCTTTGACATCTTAAATTCGCAGAAATTTAATAATTACCTTTTTAACAATCATTACATAGCAAATACGCAGAAGCAAGCGTATTTGCTATGTAATTACCTGATTGGCTGTTGCAAGCTGAAGAATACTTCACCGCGTTGAGTGTTAACATTCTACGAAAAAAAAATCATAAAAAAAAAGAACGAGACAAGAACTACATTTCACCATGAAAATGTACCTTTAACAAAATGCCAATCCAATACAGACGTTCTAGGTCTACTAATGCAAATGTATAAAAAATATACATACCTATACACAACATTATCGCTAACCAATGAAGTTTATTTTTTGACATCATACAAATTTTGCCCAGACAACATGAAACTATTTTTTGGGAATATAAAGAAAGAAGGCTTTAATCGGCATACAATTGAGTTAGGCTCGACATTTCCAGCAAACGCCATTACTGAAGATAATATTCTTAAGCTGTGGCAAATACTAAATAATTCCACAATTGGCTACCGGTGCGACCTGGAACAGGAAATCGCATGCGAAAAACGCAATGAATTGGTGGACCGACTTCAAGGACCATCAGCTATAGAACACTCGGACATCGCATGCGATTATATTGATAGCTGTACGGAAAATGTGGGGCAATATGTTTACCTAAGGTTTTATACAAAAAAGAATTGGAAGAAAATTGACGGCTTTTTTAAAATTTATGTTTCCAGAAACTGTTATCAAAGAAACGACATTGTAATAAAAACGACAATAGTTGTTTGATATGGATGTAATGCAAACTTGTTACAACACTTGAGTTACTGCGCAACGCGCACGTGTGTGAATGGTTAGAAAACAGTTCACACTCCATGTTCACTCCTTTGGATCATGCGTTACAGAACAAATGACTGTATGTATAAAATACACTAGAGTTAGTTTCTTGCTCGTTCTTGTCAGGGAGGTCAGCGTAGTGAACGAGCAGTAGCTTAAATGTAACGTTTTCAAGTGTACATTTATTTTACTTATGGAATAAATAATCTTTGACTTGACTTGACGCACATAGGTACATTTTATAAAATAAAGTTTCGAAAATAGTTTTAAGAAACCTATTTCACTGCTTCCTTGTAAAATGGATCGCTTGATAGATGCATATGATATATGCATTCAGTTGATATTTGTATGACAAATTGGATCAGCACAAGAAAGTTTCGTGTTTCTTTTGTTGTTAAAGTTTCATGATTATTTATTTATTGAGCATTGACCATATAAAATCAATAGCTTAAAAGGTAACAAATAATTATGAAACTCAAAACGTAATGTAACATAAACTAAAAATTCATAGATATAAAAACAATAACAACTAAACCCCGCCATTTTTCATACATCAAATTTCAAATTAGTTACGTCTTGTCCTTACAATTTTGGGTACAATTCGCATTTTCGTGCAAATAATTCGATTGGAATATTCTGTAAACAGTATTTAATTGAACTTTGTAAATGTAAATAGCCTATTAATAACAGCTCTTTAAAACTAGGGCTGTTTTGTAAATAATATACTTTTTGATAGCGTAGTTTTGTGTTTTGTAAATAAAATGCCATGTTAAAGAAAAAACATAGTGAGATGTGGGACTATTTTGAAAAATGTCCATACAGTAAAGCCCGGTGTAAAAAGTGTAACGAGATATTCAGTTATAAGTCTAAGACATTTAACACAATTTGACATTTAAAACGAAAGCATGTATCTTTGTATATTAAACTTCCTTCGGTTATAAACAACCAACCACTACCAGCTCTATGTTCCGCCAGCAAAAACATAATAGCTACTACTATTGCTTCGGGCTCAGTCTCCATGACGACATCGTTGACGCAAGTCGAACAAAGTTCCTTATCATCAGTTGTTGTTGAAGAACAAGAAGCAACAGCAGCAGCAGCGGCAGCAAAAAAACAACGATTGCAAAGTGCATGGATAACATACATTACAAAAAAAATATCTAAGACAAAAAAAAATGACGACGATGTTTTGGACTTGTGCATTTTACCCTTTCAGCATAATCGAAGAAAGATCATTCCAAAAACTTATGCAATGAATACCAAGTTACACACTGCCGTCAACGCAAAATATTAAGAAATAATCATTTATATCATTGACTTACAAATAAATGGACAACGGGTCTAATACAAAAACCACGAAAAAAATGTCCCAAGTCAACCTATTTAATCGTAGTGACATGTAAAGGAATATGAAAAAGCTAAAACGTTGAATTCAAATTGTAATGTCATCGCAGTACTGTCTAATTTTGCTTGCTTCGCTGTCAGAAGAAACAAACGAAGACTAAAGCGTGAATGACGCTCTGTATACGATTTTAACGCCCTATAAGTTCGGACACTTTTTAGCGCGGACCCGACGTCCATATAATTGTAAGTCAATGATTTATATGTACTATACAATAGGACAAAAGAGAAAGTTTTTCAAGCAGAATGTGATGCAATTTGTATAACTTTTGATTTGTGGATGTTGCGAAAGACAAAACCTTACATAGCCATAACAAGTCACTACATAAACAATTTTTTTTAATTTGTAAGTGTTCTTTTAGACTGTTGTCATTTTGAAAACAATCCCACGGCGAATATTGCAGTTGAAGAAATACGCAAGGTAATAGAGGAGTGGGATATTACAAATAAGGTGAACTTCGCAATAGTAACAATGCGTCAAACGTCACAATGCCATAACCTGCTCAGAAGCAATTGCAAGTCAAATCAAATGGAAGCACTACGGGTGCTATGCCCATAAATAAAATTTGGTAGTGCAAAATGTACTGAAGTCTTTCGAACACAAAAAAAAGAGAGTTTAAAAACAGTCGTTGCTTTTTTCAAAAAGGCACTTTTTCTACAGAAAAGCTGGACTAGCGTTTGATCCAAGAAATGAAAACAAGGCGCAACTCTACATTCTATGTTTCGTCGAGCCTAAGGACGAGATAAAGATAACGTTTGGCAATCATAAATAAAAATTCACCTATTATATCTGAATAGGAGTCGGCGATAGTTTCTCAGTTGTGCCGAATGTGAGCGGTGAAAAATATGTAACTGGGAGTGACGTCATAGCTGTGACAGGAATATTAAACGAAACCTGCCGAGATGTCACAAGACTGACGAAATCAGTGATCAAATTCGTGGATTCAACAATCTGCTGAAATTAGACATAGAAAAATAATCGGCAATATGGAAAAAAGCGGAACATTTTCGCTGTGTAACGTCTTGGATCCACGTTATAAAACGACAACTTTTGCTGACCCAGCAGAAGCATTACACACCAAACGCAGAATATAGGACAAAGTGCAAGATGTGATTGCTAAACAAAAACAAATAACGCCTTCTGTAGAACCTTCGTCTTTATTTGGAAAAGACAAAACATCTGTGTGGGATGTTTTCGAACTATTTATGTCCGAGAAAGCATCGGCACAACAAGGCACATATACCACTTTCTAAGGTCATAAAAGACGTTCAAATGTAGACGATGAACACAATGGGCACATTAGTCCCTTTAAAAGATTTTTTAGCAAAACGGGAACAATAATATCAGACTGACGTGCCAGTCTCAGTACCAAAAAAGTGAGGCAAATGATGTTTTTAAACTTCAACATGGACCAAGATCGCTTAATAGTAAATAGGAAAAAAATATACGGACGACAGCACATGAAGCTACATACTAACGGTTCTTGTTCCGTTGCACTGGAGGCGATATTCGAACAAAAGTGTATAGCTTGATATGCCATTAAAATAAAAAAGGGAAATCCGTTTTTTTAAAGTGTTCCTTGAAAGTCATTTTTTGGAAAAAAAACTCCTTTGCTCCGTTTTTGAAACAACATTTAACGTCCTTGATTCTTTGTAAAATAAACATATTTTAGGTTAGTTATGCCATAATTATCTTAGTTCTGTATGTTTTTGAGTAATAAAAATATATACAGGGTAAAATGATTATCACTAATATCAGGTTTCTTATCACGGTATGACTTCTTTTTATTTTCCCGATAATTCGGAACGGTTGCACGCTCCATGGTCACGGGTTGACTGGACGGCTAATCATTTAGTGAATAACCACGAAAGTCTTAAAATCTATATACAGGGTTATTTTTAAAATACGATAAGTTTCAAACAAGTATAACAAAACGACGCTTACCTTACGTTCAAGCAATTTCCTATATGATTGCAAATCGTCGAATACATTGTAGTTAAATTGGAGCTTCAAATTCATTGCTTCAGTATCGTGGTCATACTTTTCCGCAAATTTCTCGATTTGACTAGATTTCTCCTGAACAATTAAGACAGTATGTTACAAAACAGTATAATTTATAATAAAAAATTGCAAAACTGCTGTACTGCCACAAGTTTTCACAGGAATTTGGTACCAAAATAAATTCACGTCGCAAATAGACCTTCAGTGTATTGGCACAGATTACTTAATAGCAATTACGTAACAGATACATCACTCTCATACCAAATCGAAAATACCTACTCTATATAGCCTACTAAATCTGACTAATGAAACCAGGCGCTCACTACGAGGAAAAAGGAATCTAAGGATGCGCTCAGAGAGGTGAGAATAACGCTGCCCGCAGAAGTGCGGAACCAAATGCAGGGATTGTACAAGGATTGTAATGTAAATTAGAGACTAGTTAGACTTATCGCGTAACCTCGAGCAAGTGGCAGAGTCCTGGTATTGTTTAGAATCACCAATTATTTTTTATTTTTTGAAAGCTGTGTTATTCGATAGGACTATATTATGATATTCGACTTATGTGTTTATTGGTGCGAAAATCAGCCAATGCCATCTAGCAGCGTGGGATGGAACTTTTATATTATTGTTGTACGCATGTATATGATTTTATTACATACGGAAATAAACCAGATATATGTATTGATAGCACGGTTTGTCTTATATATGAAGACAAATGGTGCTAAATAGGCCATGGCACCATTACTTACTTCGTTTTCTTATTGACGACAACTTTTAGCTACATCTTCGGGTCATAAATCCCATAGAGTCGAAAAGAAAGTATAGAAGAGAATAGAATACGTTTATTTGCCAGAATATAGTATTTATACAGTCTTGAGTAAAATAAGGTACATTGTGTTGAACCTGCACGCAGGTGTGCCAATGTTAACGGTATTTCACATTGGTCTCTGCAATTACAAATCAATATGGATTTCGAATTAATATCAATTGGTATTTGTAACTACTAAATATTCTTTAATACTTTAAAAGCAATGTGTCAAAAGCCATTTTATCGATTGTGATTTAAAGTTAAATCCTTGTAGTGGTTTGATTACATTAGATGAAATATTTAAAAAATCTAATAAATATATTGAACGAAATTTCTTTTCAAATGATGTTTTACCACCGTGATATTCATGTTTTTTTAATTACTCCACTAGTTATAATTATTAATACAAAGATCGAACACTAAGAAACAAATTCTGGCTGGATTCGAACCAACGTCTTCTAGCAAACCGCGCCAGACGCTACGCCAACTAAGCCACGGTACGAACCACCGGCCCCTACGAATGTTTCTATGTGCTTGTTGCAGTACTTTGGTTTCGTTTTTTCAACGACTTTTTTTTATGTAGCGCCATCGTGAGAAAACTTTTATCTTTATATTCTTAACATAATTTATAAATTATTGGAAAATTAAATTTCATACGTTAGTTTTTTTTACATTATAAATCAAGTTTTGAAATGTGGAAGGATCATTTAAGGTCTAATTTTATCATGCGATACCCACATACCAGTTGTTCAACACACAAATTAGATTTTGGCCGATTCAAAGGGAATTAGATTTTTTCAGAAGAGAGAAAGTTTAATCACATGAAACCGCTGTCAAGTTTATTTTCTCAAAATACAATAAATGAGATGTACGAGTAACAAATTATGTTGAACAATGAAAATGTTCATCCAGGGTAGTACTGCCACCTTACCTATTTCTACCGCCAAGCGGTGATGTGGGCATTACAGCGTTCCGGTTTTAAAGGGTAAGGGTGCTGGTGAAATTACAGGCACATGGGGCTTGTCAGCTAATGTCCCAGGGTAACGGGATAACTGGCGCAGTGGCAGCATCCTTCAGATCTTTGTGATTTAAAACACTGAGTAGTAATGCAACTGTTATGGACAGGCGTATCGCTTAACACCAGGCGCACGACTTGTTCGTCCCATCACTTGTATCATACAAAAAAAAAACCAATTACGGTTGCGGCAACCGGCGGGTGCTCGATTTCATATCAATTATACGAAAATACAATATTCGCTCTACCGAGATATAAATCGACAAGTACCATGTGCCTGTTACTTCACCAGCACTCCTATCCTTCACAACCAGAACGCATTACACATCACATATAGGGTAGGCAGAGATCATGGACCTCCACACACTCCTAACAAACATCTTACGCTTCCCCTACCCTCATCAGTCTCTTCATAAATGCCCTTTTATTCTTGGTACGTTTAGCCCGGCCTTTTTTAAGCACATCCCCAATTTGATTGAGAAATATTTGACGAGGTCTACCTCTTCCCGCATGATCACATTACTGCTTGGCGGCAGAAATTGGTAAGGTGGCAGTATTTGGATCGACTCTTTCACAAGGAGTTCTATCGCTTCTAAAATATATTTATAAAAATAGTTTTATAATTACACGATGCAAAATATCGTAGTAATGCTCCGTTTCAAGATGCGCCCTTTCTTCGTCAATGTAACAGTTCCTATAATAATTGTTGATAAGAACACTTTTGTCCTGGACTCTTGACACGGTTAACTTTATCTGCTCTTGACGCGATTTCTCCCAGTGACTTACGTATCGATATTGAATAGCCGACCTTTCATTCAAACACTGGAAATTTTCGATTAATATTAATAATAATGTACTAAACAACCACACCATCCAAAAGCTTTGGTATTGGCTAACGTGCTTTATGTCTTGGAGCCTTCGGGGTTGTACCATGCAGATGGCAAGGGACCTGACGGCCTTACACTGGTTCCATGGCAGAAGGGTCAGTGCGTTTTGTGGACGCTACGTATGTCAGTAAGTTTGCATTGTCTTACCTGAGTCACCACCAGATCTGCAAAGTATGCGGCAAAATTGAAACTTGTCAAGTGCCTTGGAACCGATGTAAGATTTTGTGCCAATAGCAGTGGAGACTGCGGGGACTTAGAGTCCGGAGGCCAAAGAACTAGTCAGGGGCTTAGAGTAGAGGCTGTGATCCACGCTCTGTATCTTACTTGGTGCAACGAATTGCGTTGGCCATTCAGCGAGGTAATGCTGCCAGTGTTGTGGGAACGTTTCAATCAACTAAGATTCAGAGCTGTCCTTTTTCATTGTAATAATTGGATAAAAATGGCTAAGTCTGTTAAGCCTCTCTCACTTCATAGGTGGTCACATCCTTTTCTCCGCCCGGACGATGTAGCGAATCGCATTCGCTACAAATCTCTTTTGTGTATATATTTTACAGTTATTAAAACTCAGCTTTTTTTTCCACTTTGTTGTATTTAAATTCTAAATTTAAACGTAATTGTTTTTGGCGCCTTTTTTCTTGACCTTTCGTTTGCTGTTTTGCTTTGATAGCTATGTGTTTTGTGAGAAAAATTAATAAACTGTAAGTACATTTTTCTTTGACCTTACTCACTCATTGTTAGCACCCACCCTGCTACATATTTCAAATTATAAATCACTTTTAACTATAATTTCAAATCTATTGAACATCATGATGTTCAACTATCATGATATTCAATTATGTTATCTGAAATTACTGCACTAGTTTGTTATAAGTATTAATACAAAGATCGAAGACTAAGAAAAATTTCTTCGATCGATTATTAATTATGTTAATAAAAGCTTCCTAATGGCAGATTTGAACCGGAACGCTTATTGTCAAATATATTAATTTCTTGATATTCATTATTACTTTGGGTACAAGGAACCCATTTTTAGAATAATTAATGCGATAATGAGGTATTACAAATAATCCTCGCGGACGTAACTTGGATCTTGGATATTTTAAGGAAATAAACCAATTTCCTAATAAATAAGTTAGTAGAATCAATGTGATTATTAATAATTTAAAAAAAAATTGATCCCTAAACTCTCTCCGTTTTTGCAAAGATATAATTTTTATATGTTTAAATTTCCTTTTTTTATATTTCAATCTTGTAACAAATTTATTTTGCACTCTTTTGATCATGTCGAGTTCGATCATTTCGATTATAGTCGGGCTTCCAAGCAGTGCATGCATACTCAAGATCAGATCTTATAAATGCATCTTATAGAGCGTCAGGGTTCTTAAAATCGCTATATTGTAAAAATATAAAACCTAGTAATTTAAAAATCTTATTGGTAATGCTGGTGATCTGGGGGTGCATCTGATGAAAAAAGGTGAGAACCTCGGATACTCTTTGAATTTCTGATTGTTACTATAGTAATTATGAAACATTGGTTAGATTTCTCGATTTTTCAATATTAAGATATAATTTATTTATAACACAGTAACCGCTTAAGTAAGCCAAAGCATTCTATATATTTAAACAATCTTTGTTAGACTTTATAATATCAAAAATTTTAGTATCCTCAGGATATAGGAGTAATTTAGAATTTATAAAACATCTTTAACGTCATTTATAAAAATATTGAATAGGAAAGGTCCTAAGCGAGATCCCAGGAGAACACCGGAACTAAAAGGACGAAACTGGAAGATAACCCTTTGATCGCAACTGCTTGGCTCCTGCCACGGAGGTAACTTTTAACATTCACTTTCGTAATAACAGTCAGTCCCATATCTGCATAGTGTACGGAAAATTGAATATTTTTTGCATATCAAATAAGGGTTCAGTAGATAAAAGTCATACTATACTCATACAATTTGACTCCGCATAACGTGCTTTGTCGTTACAGACAAAATAATAAACCAGGATCCAAGCATAATCACGCTACGGACTTCTAAGGACAACGAACAAGAAAGTTATCTACAGCGCCATCTATTAACAACAGAGAGAACGATCTACTATATCCAACATCTTTCCGACTAACCAAAACAGTCTGTAACGAAAAGTTGCATAGCAAATTAGTTACACTTATCTCGTCCAAGAGGGCGCTAATACGAGCTTCCTGCTTGTTTAATTCCTTTAGATGTTTCTTCTGCAGCAATATTGCTTGTAGCCGTAACTCATGGCATCGCCTGCAAGTTCATACAGTGTAATATCACCTACTACTGTAGCATAAATGTCTGTTTGATAATGCAGGCGCCTGATGGAAAAAGTACCATTACGTAATTTTCAAAAGTATCTATATTTGACAGTTTGCAGGACACCCTAAAGGCTCATTTAGATGAAGAGAGTTTCTCGTCTCGAACATACGATTATCGAAAGGATATAAAAAACTTTCCTCATTTAAACGTTCGCTCACGTGGACGGTCGATAACCGCCTCGCCTTTGAATATTGAACGTCTCCGTGTAAACAGAACTCGAAAGCAAAAATCGTATTTCGAGTTTCTGTGCCAGCTGTTTCTACCATGAGAGCAGTGCGCGAGGGTGTTTTGATTATCACTACTATAAGACAAGAATTAATGAAACGAGAACGAAAAAATATTTTGGATTAAGAAATGTTACAAAATTTTAAAAAATAAAATAAAAAGATGTATATTTATTTCTATGCAGTTCCAAATCTGAATGATTTTTGCGTCATTTTGATATCTCCATAGTCAATACCGCAGTAATCTCTCAACTCGAATGGCAATTCTTGCACTCAAAACGGCTCGAACCGATTTGTACATTAATCGTATGAACTTGAAAAAATGTCATACGAGCATTGACTTACAATTATATGGACGTCGGGTCCGCGCTAAAAAGTGTCCGCACTTGTAAGGCGCTAAAATCGTATACAGAGCGCCAAACTCCGCTTTAGTCTTCATTTGTTCGACTGACAGCGCGATACTGCAATGACATTACAATTTAAATTTCGAATAGGTTGACTTGGGACATTTTTTTCGTGGTTTTTGTATTAGACCCGTCGTCCATTTATTTGTAAGTCAATGCTGAATGTAAACATTATGATACGACAATCTTATGGCGATTATTGCTTACGATATTCGCGTACGATTTTTCGTCACGAAGCGTGCGATAAACTCTCTCCATCTAAATGGGCCTTAAGACTACACGACCTAAAATGACAGAACAATAAATACAGTAGAAGTGGTTAGTTAGCGTCTGACGCATGCCAACTATAAGGTCTCGAAAGACCTACTTGAGCTTAGTCTGCCATTTTCACTTTGTATGTTATGGTTGTGTCATTCTTTCGTGCAAATTCTCAAAATCGTGGAAAAATGCCTTAATGTGCTGTTTTAGAGTGCAAAGTTTATAGCTGCACCAAAACTATTACCCGTAATGGTATTTCCAATCATCGGTAAGTCTTATTTAAAAAAAATGACAATTTTCTGATTATCTATTCATTCAAATGTTTTGTTTAATCGTTCATTGCAGTTCAGCTACTGGCCGCAAGATGGCACCATGTTGAATAAAATTACAATATAAAACGTCGTAACTTGCAAAAGTATTGAACTAAGTTTAAATTATATTAACAAAATTTGTTACATCTTTTTAAATTAGAAACTATAACCAATCATTATCAAGATTTCGTAGTGTTGTTTGCTTGCGTGCGCTTTGGTAACTTCGGTTCCGATAGTAATCGAGGCTTATGGCACTTCCATTTTTTTTTCTTCCATGCCTAAAATTTTGTAATTTTTGCTATTAGGGCGAAGTATTTTAGGACGTGAGGTGTTTATTTCAGCAGGTTTTTAGGATTTTATATGTTGGAATAAAGTACACCCTATCGTGTAACAAATTATCACATTGGTTCTTTAGACAATATCCTTAGCTGTATCGTATAGCTTTTTTGTAAGACCGTTATTTTAATAGTAAATACCTAAATCATTTGATCTAGCGAAACAGATTTTCCCGCTTGTCCTTCTTAGGTTGCCTTTCCACCAGAGATGTTGCGAGGTAGCGTATAGCGTTTGTGAACCGATTTTGATGATTCTTTTTTTTGTTGGAAATAGGGTACCTGAGTATTGGTTCCACTTAAATTTGAAAAAAATATTCCACCTCTAAGGGTGGCAAACTAGGGGATGAATCTGGTTTCGCGTACTTTCTGGTAAAGAATTTCAATAAAACTTGGCAAAGAGATGTAATTCCACTTTTGAGGTCGGTTTTAGCACTCTGTACTCTGTGATTATATCTTCTTTGTTTCGTAATAAGTACTTCAGTGGACAATGCTTTTGTTTTACAGCTTTGTTTTACGGTAATAGAGTATTTTATTTCTACTGTTGATGTACCTTACCTATAAAATAAAGTGAAATCATCTTCTACCCCACACGCTTCAAAACCTACACGACCACAAGACCATTTCACCTTAATAAACATTGATCCAAGGTCCGTAGTGCAACGGGAAACAATGACTCTGTCCCTAAATTATTGGAGCAGAAAATTTACCCAAAAATGCTGCATACAATGAGAACAGATAATGTTGTGAAAAGAAGGTGTAGGGCTTGAGGATGAATCAATAAGTAAAATATCTGCCTAACAAGTTTAAACAACAATATTGGTACGTATTCAAGTTCCATCTACGGGCACATCGAGATATTCGGTGACAGGACAATACCAATTATTGTACACGAGCGCATGTCCAATGTACCTGACCTCTCTTCTGTTAATGGTACCCAGCTTTCACATATTTTCAGACCAACATGACTTACAATTTATTCCTGGCAACATCAGCAGATAACTGTTTTAAGTACTGCGTTTGAGCCGACATTTTCCCCAGCATATTATCCAGTGTTTTGTAGCTCTTGTTTAACCCCAGGTCCAAATAAGTCGCAATGTGTGATTCTCGAACGAATGTTCTGGAAATGTTAAAAGGAAATTTAGTAAAAATTGACAAGTTACTCTCTCATATGGTGTGAACTCGGCCTCGTTGAAAGAACTTTTGACAGTATGTCCAGCTAACTTTAGTATCCTTTACAGTTTTAATGAATTGATTAACTAATAACATGCTTTAATAAAAAATTTGGCGTCCATTACAAAATCCATATACCAATGGATATTTTAAAAAATTGCCTTAATGTTGTAAAAGGGAATTCGTGTTATTATTACCTACTCCGAAAGATTTTTTGTTATCCCCATATGTTTTTATAATTTGCTCGAGTTTTTCGAATGTAAAAAAATTGATAAATTTTGAAAATTAAACTATTTTTTTCAAAGGTAAAAATATCAAGATGTATGATGGCCGATATAGAGATATGCAAATTATTTTTCTCTAGTATACTTTAAAATAAAATCAATAAATATTGACCTACTAACAAATGGACGTCGGGTTCGCGCTAAAAAATGTACGCACCTATAGGGCTTTAAAATCGCATACAGAGCGTCAATCGCGCAACATTCTTCGTTTGTTCGACTGACAGCACGGTTGTCAATCATGCAGTACTATACATATAATAATAACTTGACATAATAATATATATTAAAATTAATTAATATTTAC
>NW_020653561.1:309416-326626 GCF_003589595.1 Hyposmocoma kahamanoa | reverse complement strand
CCTCGATAAAAAATTTAAAATAAGTAAAAAGTTTTGCCATCTCCTAAATAATTATCCTTTATAAGATACGAGTTTAAAAAAGTAAGGCATCGTTAAAATTTAATAAAGGTACAGTTTCGGAAATATGATAGAATCTAGTGTTAATGAAAAGGACGGAGCCTCAGCACTATACGCTGCTTTTCAGGTTCCACCTTGATATATATATATTTATAACATCAAGTTACGGGACGAATAAGTCGTGCGCCTGATGGTAAGCTACACGCCTGTCCATAACAGTTACAGTGTCACTCAGAGCCTTAAAGTGCAAAGTTCTGAGGGGCACTACCACTTTTATGATGTTTGTACTGTGTTGCGGTTTTGAAGGGCAAGGGTGCTGGTGAAATTACTCTCTCAGAGTGACGGGCGCAGACGCAGTGTCCCTTTGCGATTTAAAGCTCTGGCTCTGCTACTGCCATGAACCGACGTGTTACTTAACACCAGAGGCGCGACTTTCGTCCGATCACTTCGTATCATACAAAAAATCTTTCTATTCAATTCCAAGCCAAAGACGTCGTATTGTGTACTCACAAATCAGCATCTAGCTTGAGATTTATGGCCATATCCGTATTAGATTCCGACTTCTGTTCTGTTTCCAACATGCTTGGTGCAACAGAGAATGTTTTCTCGCGCAATTTATTAAAATTGTTCAATGTTCGTGTCAAGACCATGGTGGTATTGCCATTAGCTAAAACAGATAATGAGGAATCAGGCCAAAAACTCACGGAGCGGTTTTCAACCGCGACACCGCAGGTTTGTGCGATGACGTAGCCGCCGTGGTTGCGGAACGGACTATATAGTATGTTAGTACTTAGTATATTATGTAGTGAAAGGAGCAAGATTAGTTAGTAATAAATGTATAGTCGAGAAGTACACTCGTTTCCATTTCGTTTGCAAGCTTCCCTACTTCCTTCTCACCTTATGGCGACCCAGCCAACGCCCTGCGAGTGTGTTTTACGTACGTTATCATTTTAAAACTAACCATTATGAGGCATTCGGAACTAAACTTTTGTACGGGAAAGCGCAAACTTGGGAGATGAACGCGATTTGTGATCGAGATCATCAATTAAGCCCCAGATATCGCCATGGTACAGTCATATACACAAGATACCTAACCACCTAAGCTGACTTTGTCGACCTTTTGGTTCTGAGCACAAAAATGTGGAGAAAGTTGCAAAACAAACTTAATCATTAACCCGTGAGGCGTAAAATTCTGACTGACTCCCTGGTCATCTCATTTGTGAATAACACTGTAAGAAAGTTTTTAAGCCAATTTGATCTTTAAGGTATAGTTTTTACTTAAATACAGAATACAAAATTCAACCAGCTTTAGCAAGGCCATCGTGGCCAAGCGGTATAAAGATTGCTTTGCAAGTTAAGGCAAGCATGGTTCGAGTCACATTAACAATAAATATCATTTAGCCATGACTATATAATATATTTTTTGTTTTTAACCTCTGGATAGGTGTAAGGAATGTCTAAGTCTTGTCCATACAGAATAATAATTTCTAATTTTTATAATTCCTTTAAGTGCGGCATATTAAAACAAGAAAGAAAACTTTGAAAATAATTAATACTGAATAGATAAATGGGAACCAAACGATCGATCGTATGCAAACTGCAGAGCGATTCCGTCATATGTTAATTTATCCATACCCACCCTACAGTTTATTAATAATATCTACCCACCCACCTTAGGCAATTTCTAGTGAGCAAGTATTATGATTTATCAACAATGTTATCATTAAAATAAATAATGCTTTTAAAGATACAACGTTAAAACAAAATAGTGCTCGTGGAATCGAACCACGAGTATTGTATCTGGCAGTCCATACAACAAGCCGCTCGACCAAATTACTCGGATATTAAATGACGAAACTTAGTACCTATTGGTTTTAAAAATATGTTGATTATCTTCAAGCAACACTCCACTGTATTGCTTATACAATAAAATTGAAATTTCTTTATGTTTTTCTTTGTTCAATACGTAAGATGGCTCTCAGAACAAAAAGGTCAATTTGGGCATGTTAGGGGGTCTCGTATCTCGTGTATATGACTGTACACACCAGTAAGCTAACGCATTTTACATTATTGAAGAATTAAAAAGGAGACTGCCTAAATGATTCTAGGTGCAACAGTAAAGACATTGTTCCGGATATTATTCGCAGACGCCGTAAAACGTCTGTGGTTGCTAACGACGGCTAAGCGGGTGCAGGTGAAAACCGCTCCGTGAGTTCTTACCTATAAGGTAATAAGAAACAAACCTAGGCCGAGGTAATAAGAATAAGAAATAAGCCTAGAATTTAGGAAGTGAGTGCAGCGCGCTTAAAATAAATATATATAAAGTAAGAACAGGCGGAGAAAATTTGACACAAATCCGCCAATGACAAGCGGCCGACTGCGATTTACCGCTCCGGTTTGGCGAAAAATCACAGGTTTGAGTCCAGCCGGATCAGGGATTTTTATTTGTGTTTGTGATCAATGATCGATTAAATGAAAACGATGATCGATCATTATATAAATAGTAACACTCAAGATTTAATTTCAATTGTATGATGCTTTTAATAAGAATGATTTAAAGTCCAAAGGATTAAAGACCGACGTTGAAACAGGAACGACTGAAAATCAGAGTCTGTCTCGCCTCTCGCCATGCACACTTTTTTTTTCATACTAATTTCAAATCACTTGTTGTTTTAAGTGACTCAATTTAATGTATACAAAGTCTTTATTATCTCAAAGTTGACTATATACCCATAAATTATGCCATCAACTTATCTGTGATTGTGATCACAGTATAAACCGACACATGTCACTTACTGTAGCTATCTTAATCTATTTTTAACCGACTTCAAAAAGGGAGGAGGTTTGCAATTCGTCTGTATTTTGTAGTGTATGTTACGCAATTACTCCGACATTTGTGACCTGACTTTTTTCTTCGGTTTTTACTTTTTAACCGGCTTCAAAAAAGGAGGAGGTTCTCATTTCGACTGTATGTCCTTTTTTTGTTTTTGTGTTTTCTCAATTCGACTGTATGTCCTTTTTTTGTTTTTTTGTTTTTTTTGTATGTATGTTACGCGATAACTCCGGTATTTGTGAACCGATTTTCATGATTATTTTTTTGTTGGAAAGGGGGTACTTCCATAGTGGTCCCATTTTATTTTGAAGAAAATCAACCGCCTCAAAGGGTGGCTGTTCACGCATGAAGATTCATTTTTATAAATAGCGCCTGACTTTAATTTAGGAGCAATTACTTTTAGCAATTATTTAGTTGATTTTGCTATTTCTCCAATTCAAGGCGTTTTTCTCTCGATATGCTTTGAGTAATGTCGTAGTGAGAACCTATTTTTATTATCTCCAGTATCAAGTCCTGTATAGTGGCGAACTAGAGGATATTTCAATGAAACTTAGCAAATATATGTAATTCCACGTACTTTTGAGGTCGGTTTTTTTAGTACTCTGTACTGAGTTTATTCAGCTATACTTCGTCGTCGTTTCAAACCATATAGACAAACAGTAAATAAACAAGTCACTGACCCGACCGCGTATATGGCTTCCCGTATACAGTACGTCCCTCAAGGAGAGACGAGTTCTGTACGCTTTTCTAACGGTCTAAACAACTGAAATATCGCACACTGTCCCCTCGAAGTGACGAATTAGATACGCCTTTCCAACTACCACATACATTTAAGCGATTAAAAAACCGTATTTGGTAAGTCCATTAGGCGACGAATAATGTACGGGTTTTCGTAAGAAACTCTCGCAAAAAAGCGTCTCTGATTCGTCACGTCGAGTAATTCTAGAATCAAAAACTCAAAGGTCATACATAGTTCAAACAAGATGTCTCGTATTGCTTTAAGTATACAGTGCAAAACGCAAATAATAAACACGGAAGCTATCTCTCTCAGTCTCACTACCAATAAACACCTACAAAATAGACAACTCTAAGCTCTAATTAGTTGCATGTTTGGTGATATTGGCATGTTTCAAATAGGCCAGAAATAATAATAATTATCAATAACAACTGATTTCACGCGAACGCAGTGTCACATTTCATTTCGATCTTGCATGCATTTTTACGTAATTCGCGGCATAACTTCTAATTAATATCGTTTGTGCTTCAGTTAAAATGGACGATTTACAAGTCTAGTTAGTAAACTTGTGACTGATTTTCAATTATTGAAGTATGAAGGAGCGAATGATGAGAATTTCAAAGTGTCTACTATACACTTATCATCACTTACTTAATTTCTATATTATATTTTAGAATATACTTAATGGATAACATTTAATTTTTGTCTTCGAAAAATTCTTTCAGACTGTAATAGCACTTGTTCGTTTCGTAATAAATTTTCTTGTATTTGATCAAAACTGTTTAAATATATTTCTAAATATTGATAATGATTAATTTTGTAATTGTATTCCTTTTAACTTTAATAAATACATAAAATCTATGTTATAGCAGATATTTTGTTTGAATAATTACCCGAGACGTGACGAATCAGACGCTTTCTTACGAGCGTTTCTTACGAAAAGCCGTACCTACATCCCCTAGTGGACGTACTAAATATGGGTTTTTAAAGGCGTATCTAATTAGTCGCTTCGAGGGGACATACTGAGTACGGTATTTCAGTTGTTTAGCCCCTTAGAAAAGCGTGCCTACCTACCTCGTCTCTCCTTGGGGGACGTACTATATACGGAAAGCCATATACGCGACCCGACTATAGACGGTTTAGCGATGGCCATACTTTACTGCCAACTTCAAATCAATTAATTAATTGAATGAATCGATTCGTTTAATTAAGTAATACTACCGGTTTTCATAACCTACTAAAAGCATATTTCAAAATTTCTGAAATCTTAATTTTAAATCCTCCTTCAAATCCTTACACTTAGATACTCGTTCGATGGCGATTGAAATTTTTGATTTACTAACCGATTACAAAAACATTAATTGAATGAACTGAATATTTTTACTATATGATATGACTATTCATACATCTCTAATTAAAAAGTGACTCTCTTTTCGACTACCATTTTTCAAATACGATTTTACGATGTTATTCAAATGAATATTTTTGGAAAAAGTGATGAGATATCAAGTCAAAATGTTCGAAATAAACGTGAAAGTGTCGCTTATTCGATTTATTGAGTGATTGCTTTAGAAACTTAACCATTTAAAATGAATGATTATTAAAATGAATTGGAACAGACTATACCAACAAATGAACGTCAGGTTTGCGCTTAAAAGTGTCCTGACCAAAAGAGAACCAAATCACAAAAAGAGGAATAATCGCGTGTCAGGGCGCATTTAGTCGACACAAATTTCTTAGCATTCACGCCGCGCGGCTACCGCGCAGCAAACGCGTGCACCTAACTGTCATGGCAAAATTTATAATATTAGTTTCTACGTTTTAACTTAAATGAGCGTCCCTAGTAAATAGAATTCAGATGCGCCATTAATGTATGTACGTGAAAGCGTGGTAACTGGGCCTCACGAAAATTTCGCGTCGTGTAACTGGGTGCTCAGTCTTCGTTTAGCCGACCGACAGCGCGCTTGTCAAGGTAGGTCAATTGTTTATCACTCGTTTTAGTTACTAAGCAATATCCAAAAACCCTCCGCCCTCAGGTAATGTTAAGAGTGACCCCCGATAGTTACCAAGAATGTTAAGTGTAATCAGAGCATCTTCCCATACAGTGGCCGCCAACATCGAGAAGAATAAATCTAGACAACACCGAGAACTTTCTTCCAGTGATCCTTTGTTATTTTGTTCCATCTACAAATGAAAAATAAACGTATTAGTATTTACAGAGTACAAAATACTAAAAATATATAAAGGCGCGTTTATTCGACACGACTTCATCGCGCTCACGCCGTGAGACCACCTGGCTGACGCGCAGCGACCGCGTGCATCTAACTGTCATGGCAAAATACGCTCCAAATTTTTTTTAGTTTTCGACACTACGCGACCGCGCGGTTGTATTATTCTGAGGGATTTAAATGTTGTTGCCTAGTAAATACAATTCAGATTCGCCATTAATGTACGTGAAAGCGCGAAAACTCGAAATTAAATCCGAAAAAAATAGTTACATTTTCTAATAAAGAATTAAACTGTGATGTTTTGACTGCTTCAATGCCTATCCTATAAGTATGGAAACCTAGTTGAAATAATGTCGAAAGTCCCGTTTTTCCAGGAGTGAGGTGCTGCGAGCTTAAGCGACGTTAAGCGCAGGCCACATCGCGAACGAAGCTAGCTTTTTTATGATACCAAGTGACGGGACGAACAAGTAAAACAACAAGTCGCTTACCTCGTGGTAAGCGACACGCCTGTCCATAACAGTTGCAGTGCCACTCAGAGCTTTAAATCGCAAAGATCTGAGGGGCAATGTCACCGTGCCCGTCACCCTGAGACCAGTGTTGGGCGTTAATCAATTAAATTTCAAATTCAATCAGATTAAAAAATCAATTCAATTGAAATCAATTTTGGTTTGGGGGGCCGGTTGGGTGGCCGGTTTGGGGGGCCGGTTGGAGGACCGGTTGGGGACGCCGGTTGGAACGCCTTTGCGCGGTTGGGGGGGGGGGAATTACTTTGGTAAACCGCATTGAAATCATCCTTCCGCGCAAAGGCGTTCACGATTCTTCCGCTTTGCTTTGCGGAGAGACTTGCGCGCATTTTGATTTGGTTGTAGTGGGCGCGTGGACGTTGCTGCTCTGTGATTGGCCAGTGGTACTGTCTTCCGCAAACGTTTCCTGTTGCTTGCGTGGAAATAACAAGCTTGCTAGATATCAAACTCACGCAACGCAAAGAAATCCAACGCAAAGTAAGCGAGCGACTCGTGGACAGTCCTACCTGCGCGTACGCGACAGATTTTTGCGTATGCGCGAAGCCAGACACGCAATCAAGCGAAAAACGCAAGTCAAACACTCGTGAATCAGTGCGTTGAAATCATTAGCGTTGCCACGACGCAACGCACCGGCAACGCCGGCGTGGCATCGCTCTTATAAAGAAACGTGTTCTAAATTGCAAAGGAAGTCAATATCAAAATGAATTGCAACGCTAACTTCAGTCTGTCGAGTGGAGACCCTTTGTGACTCCGACGACGGCATGTAGATTTCTTTTAGGTCACTTTGCATCATGAAAACTATAATAATATATGTAAAAAAAAAGTTAAAAAATTGTTAAAAAATTTAACTGTAACAAAATAAAAAACATTGTAAACATTGTAAAAAAAATAACAATAGGAATAAATAGGACGTCATAAAATGACACATAAATTGTCTTATAAGTGTCCTTTCAACAAAATAATTACATTCTGTCGATGATTTGTGTATCGATGCTCTTTGGTTAAAGAAAAGACTTGGCTGAATTATGTTATTATAAACCTTAAAGAATTTAAAAATCAACAACATCAAACGATTCTCCCCTTCTTAGAGTATGGAAAAAAAACGAATTCTCCCTCTATTCTTTTTTTTTATTCTCCCTCTACGTCCCTCTACGATCAAATGCAAACGCTTGCTTTTTTTTATTAAAGTAGTCTGGTTATTGTGTTTTTTTCCATCCTCTAAGGGTGAACTCAGGCTGAGTTTTAGTTTTTTTAACCTCGTATGAAATTATGTCTTGATTCAGAAATTAGGAAAAGCGCTAAACGCCAGTAACTGTAATGAATACAGTTCTGTGACCGAAATTTTTTAAAGTATTTTTCTAGACACCTCGTGGTCATACAGTATATATGGCGCAGCGCTGTACCTATTGAACTATCATTTAACTTTGATTTCTGGAATAAAAATCAATAGATAAATTGTACCACAAAAAGTTAGTACATGGGTTTAGGATTATCGTTGACAACAACACAGTTTTTTGATATAAAACCTTCGAGGATGAAAAAAAACAAATTGTTACATACTGGCCGAAAATAATTTGTAAACTGAAGAAAATATTCACTTCACTATTGACGTTTTGCCAAGTAAATAAAATAAAATTCTAAAATTAGGAATTAATTTTATATAATAAGCTTTATGTATCTTAATAATGTATAGCAAAAAGAAAAAGATAAAGCGCCACGATGTGATCTACGACAACATCTCCAGGGATGCGATACCCAAAAGGGGTTACTACTCGGAATTGGTTTCTGAAATTACTAAGGATGATCCTACAAAAGACTTATGTGCTAAAAAGCGAATGAAACTAATATTACAGGTAAATACGTCGTTAAAGCTGCGAAACAATATTTTAATTTTTAAGACAACAAAAAACTTAACTACTAACCCAAGGCTGATTACACTCGGCGCCATAACAACAGTTGTAGTTGTTATGTCGCCCTTGCATTTGTTTACAATTGTCTACTAATGGACGATTTCAATTACGTGGAGCGCACTATAAGATCTTAATTTTTGGAAAAAAATAAAAGTCACAAGATGCCAGGTCGGGACTATACGCGGGATGCCTCATAAGGTCAACATTGTTCACCTTCAAAAATTCATTTGTCTGTCTGGCCGTGTGAGAACTGGCATTGTCGTAGTGCAAGATGATACGGCGTTTACGGTTATTTTTACGGAGTTTGTCAATAACTTCCGGCAAACAAATGGTAGTGTCCCAATCACTATTCACGGTACAACGATTCTCCAAAGCAACAGTAGCCACGTGGCCAGTTTTATTGAAAAAAGAAGCAATTATCCGCTTAGAGGCACTTTGCACGCGTGCCACTTTGATTGGTTTCGGCTCATCTCGAAAGACCCATACGCTTGATTGCTGCTTTGTTTTGGGATCGTAACCATAAATCCATGTTTCGTCACCTGCTACTAAGTCCCGCACCAAATTTGACGCTCCTTTATTGAATCTGGTAAGCATTGCATTGCTCCAAGTGACGCGATCCGTTTTTTTGAGCCTCAGTCAAATTTGTATGGGATCCACCGAGAGCACAGCTTTTACACCCAAATGTTTGTAGTATTTGATTGTATTTGACTCATGCCTATGCCTAAAGACCGAATCTCATGGTATGTCACATGCCTGTCTGTTTTGATCACACGGCGCACATATCCGTGCCGATAAGGGACCACCTTGTGCTACTTGGTCCGGACTTATCATCCAATCTCAACTTTGGGCGACACATCGAGTGCTTGGCAAAAACTGCTGCCAGAAAACTAGGCATACATTACAAGGTCAGGCGGTACTTCGCACCTGAACAGCTTTTAAATCTGTATAAAGCACAAGTTCGATCCGGTATGGAGTACTGCTGCCACCTTTGGGACGGCTCTGCCCATTACCAGTTAGCTGCCTTGGACTCGGTGGAGCGAAAAGCAAAGAGACTTACTAACAATAATTCTCTTGTGGAGTCCAAGCTTTTCCCGAAAAGTACAATTTGGGGCTGTTCAAGGCTAGAGTGAATAGGCATTTTTGAGGCAAACGCGTCCCATTGTCGGCCACATCGTCGCTTAACATCAGGTTTGATTGTGGCCAAGCGTATGCCTATTATATATATATAAAAAAACAGCATCGGTATTTTTGTTGACCACAGCAGTGGACGGGCGACTATCACAAAATTCGTCACTGAGATTCACACGACTGCGTTTTAATTCTGCAAACCAGCTGTAAATAATTGTCTTGCATGGTGCTTTATCACCAAAAGCAGTTTTGAAGCCGAGAGAAGCTCCGCTGAGCTGTTAAATTACACTTCAAGTCGTAGAAAATCGTATTACGAAAATTTTCACGTGTTAGAATGTTGACAACCAATTTCTAAAATAACGCCACAATGTAAAAACAAGTGACAGTCAGATGAAACAAACTGTATTCTACAGCCAAAGAGTTCCATTTTCAAATGTTGTAATTACTTTTTAAGTATTGTTTGATGTAAGTGGCCAGTTCCGGAAACTTGTAGCGCCATTTGTAATCAGTCTTAGAACGTTCATTGATCAATAACTGCGCCTGTGGCCGAACTGTTACCATACTGGCCTTCCACGCAAAAGTTCCAGGTTCGATTGCCGGGCGGGGATTAATATTTGTATGGTCTACATTTATTTCTCTCGTGAGTTTGAGTGTAATTTGTGGCACAGCCGCCGCTGGGCCATGATTGTGGTCGTCCATTTTGAATTACACATTTTCATACAAGCACCGCGGCGGCGGCGGCGGCGTTACTTGATACCGGGGCGGCAGTGGCGAGTGCTGCCGCAATTCTCTACTACGGGCACCTTCAAGTTAGGCGCTAATAAAAGCGTCGCAGTGGCACCACGGTGGTGCTGTGCAGCCACGCTTCTACTACTTTTTACAGTATTTAGAAGCGCAGTTGCAGCGCCGCTGTCGTGACACGCACGCACCATTTTTGCAGTCACAATTAGTGAACTAAAAATTACTGAAGTGTCACTGACGCGCGGCTGCCGCGCCACCGTCGCTCAACTGCAGCGCTTCTTCAAGCGTCTAATTTGAAGTCTTAATGTACAATTTTAGTTGGTTTAGTTAGGCAATTTAAAGCTCTAAGCGGCACTGCAACTGTTACGGACAGGCGTGTCGCTTACCACCAGGCGCAAGAATTGTTCGTCCCGTCACTTGATATTATAAAAAAAACTTGCATCAATCTTATCACACTTTTCATTTATTCATAATATGTTTGCCTGTTGTGATACGTGCGCCGGAGTCAGTCTTGCTCCACATTACCACTCACATTCGTTCTACAACTTTGTAGAATTGTGTTTTCATAAAAATTGTGTGTTTGAGATCGCGGTTTATATTTATGTGCTTCTTTTAGGCCAAAACGGAGAAATTAGCGCCCACCCTTATATCGCTGCCGAAACCTCATAAACCAAAGTTACTTCTTCCACCCGGGCGTTGGACTACATATAAAGAAGATGACAGTGTTGTAAGCATTTTATATAATTAAACATTTTTGCAGTAGCTGGTTATAATTAACGTAACACTATGGTAGCATTTACTAAATATTGAAAGTAGTTTTTTTCTTGCATCTTGGATTCATATACATGTAATGTGCTTTTATTGCACCTTATGTTTATTATTATTTTTAAGCTTATCCTGTCAACCCATTGAGTGTAAAACCAGAAATAGAAACGAAATGTCATTTAATTTGTTTGAAAATTATTCTGCCAAATCATTACTGTGACAACTGCGCTCCGATTGGCCAGCCCGAATTCGCAATCGACAGGTGTCGTCAATTGTTTCCCTTCAAATCGACCAGATTTACTTGAGGTTTGCTATAATGGACAATATATACAAAATTACATATTTAATATTTAATTACCGATGAAATGTGATTCCGTTTGTTTTGTAATTAGATGTCTTGCTGTTTTTCCCCACACCACCGAAATGGAATGTCCCCCATTGTTAGAGATATTATCTTTATTACAATAAATACAGAATATTTTTGTAGTATACGGTGACGTACACAGGTCAGTTGTTGGCGCTTTACTATTTCAGTTTTCTAATTTGTGATTTCAGCGCAAACGAGAGTTGATATCTAAAATGATATAAGGCCTAATTGCATGATGAGTTGCCAGGGATGGATGGTCCTTATTTCGTCTCTATTTCTGGTTATATACTCGATGTGTGGTTGACGAGGTCGCCTGAAGGAAATTGCTTTCTAGCTATAAGACTGTAATACTATACACTATGTATAAAGAGAAGCCATGGTAGCCTTATGGTTTGACCTACCGCCTTTCAAGCAAAGGGCGTGAGTTCGAATCCGGAATTTGTGCCAAGTTTAATTTGAAAATGTATGATTTCGATGAAGGAAAACATCGTGTTGAAACCTACACTTGAAGAAGGTTCACAACCCTCGGAAAACGTGTAAAGTCCCCAACTCGCATTGGGCCAGCGTGGCAGACTATGACCTAAACCTTCGCCTGAGAAGAGACCCGTGCCCAAGAGTGGGACGTACGTTGATGATGAATAAGACCCCTTGTTGTACTCTGTTGTTGTGTGTGTATGTTCTTATATGCATTAATGAGTATTTGTTATTGTATACACATCAAAAGTGTCTAGTGATCAAGGTAGTTAAATAAAAATACATAGATTTATTAAATTATTTGTTTATTTACTTTTTTTAATTATGAGACTGACCAAAAAAGCTATTGATGTTAAAAATATTTAATGTTTATTAAAAAAAACTGATTTTCTGTATTTGGCAACAACATCTTTGATCCCTAGACACTTTAGATGTGTATATTTCATACCCTCAAGCGTCCAGTTATACGAGGAGAGAGTTTTCGCTCGGCCGCCGCGCGGTGACCGCCCAGTTACCACGCCTTCTTGTACATTAATGACGAATCTGAATTCTATTTACTAGCCAACAACATTGAAATTCCTCTGAATAATGGCCACCGCGCGAGCCGCCGCGTAGACCAATTTGAAGCCATGCTCGCCCGCGTGCCCGAGACGCTCATTTAAGTCAAAACGTAAAACCTAAATAAATAGAGCGTATTTTGCCATGACAGTTAGACGCACGCGGTCGCGCGGCGGCCGCGCGGGGTGAGCGCTATGTAATTTGTGTCGAATAAATGCGCCCTAAAGCCACTTGTGATCAAACGTCAAAAGTGCTTTGTAACATGAAAGTCGAATAATCTCAGTACAGAGTACTAAAAAAACCGACCTCAAAAGCACGTGGAATTACGTCTATTTGCTAAGTTTCATTGAAATATCCCCTAGTTCGCCACTATACAGGACTTGATACTGGAGATAATAAAAATAGGTTCTCACTACCACACTACTCAAAGTATATCGAGAGAAAAACGCCTTGAATTGGAGAAATAGCAAAATCAACTAAATTATTGCTAAAAGTAATTGCTCCTAAATTAAAGTTAGGCGCTATTTATAAAAATGAATCTTCATGCGTAAACAGCCACCCTTTGAGGTGGATGATTTTCTTCAAAATGAAATGGGACCACTCTGAAAGTACCCCCTTTCCAACAAAAAAAGAATCATGAAAATCGGTTCACAAATATCGGAGTTATCGCGTAACATACATACAAAAAAAAAGAACATACAGTCGAATTGAGAACCTCCTCCTTTTTTGAAGTCGGTTAAAAAATAATACGAACTATATGAAACACATTATGTTCATCGTCGCCTTAGAGTGCAAACCTCGCATACATGCGTTTTCACATAACTCGTTTTGACTGATTTTTGTTGAAGAAAAAATTATAAAGTTCCTGCTCAAATATATTATTAAATTAATATAGTATCTGAAAGAGTTATAATTTAACTAATACAAATGCTAACTACAAACATTATTGCGTTTACTACATTTGACACCACATTTTTATCTTCGTCCTGAAAAGGACATAGAAATTACGTACGATGTATTATTTACTCAAATCTCCGATTTCTAACATGACTATTTGTGATATTTTTGTAACTTTTATTTTTACAACCATGGAAAAAAGGCCCGAGGTTTTTATTTTGAGGCATTATAGTCAAGTTAGCCTGCATGCAATCATAAGTACTATTTACGTGCTAGTGTGATGAAAAATGTGAAAAACATTGTATGTGTAATGGGCGGTACGGGAATTATGAACCTCGACTCCGAAAGCCCCCAGGCTTCGACTTCGGGCTTCTCATAGTCTCGTTCGTAATTTTTTATTTACCGCATTTAATAAACAATGTACTATTACGCATAAAAAAATTATTCAACCAATTTCGTTCGTAGAATCTTTAAACCTCTATTCTGAAAAGTTGTAATTTTGCATATTTTTAAGCTATATCATTGCGTTACAGCAATTCCCGTTTGAGGCATTTGTGCCAAAGCTTCAGTTCTTGGCAGTGGTACTGCCTAAGGAGCTGCCGCGACTGGTCAAGATCGAGAGACTACGCAGGAAATTCCTTGCTGCCAACTTGAAGGTAATGGATACAAGGTCCTTTTATGTACAGCTCCCAAAACATTGTGCTGAACAATTATTCACACCTTAACGTGTTGCTGTTGGCCGCTCAGATGTCCTGTGGCAATTGTAAATGTTATTGATTGTATAATACATTTTGTTAGTATATTTTTAAATTAGTTTCCCTTCTTTATATACATTTTCTTTCTTCTTCCTTCACATCATTCCTCACACACTTTGTACAAATTTTTTAATCAATGTAGATGCATCCCACCACATACAAGTGATAAAAAACCACTGACCATTTTAAAGGAGCATACTGTACAATGGAAAAAAAAAATACTTGTTCGGTTTTTTTCATATAGTTAGATAAGTTATGACATCTCAAAGTTTTCCGGAAAATTGTGAACAATATTGATACCCGATGATTAGCAGACGCCGTTGCTATAACAACAAGAACTGTGTAGGGGCAGTGGTCGGAGTCAGCGCGCGAGTTCATGTATTTGACAGACAACAAAGTATTAAACTAACGAGCGGTGCGTTAGCGCAGGTCTGTTGTCGCGCGGCGCGACGTGCTGTCGCCTAGCCGCTCACGCGATTCATGCGTCTCTGGAAGCGTACCACACCTAGAGGTGCCGGTGATGATTTTATACCGATTTATCGGATATCGAAGTTATAACAGGTAAAAGAACTAATACTAATTGCTATTTCGGTAACTACTCTAGCAAACCATAAAGTTTTTAATGCCTGGGTCTGTCATTTAAAAAAAATAAACAACTTCAAAAATACGTCACGACAATCGTGTGTGTTATTTATTGTTTGGGCTGGTGATGTCGGTGTTTATTTATTGAAAACATACTGTAAGTTGCGTTTTTTAAGTTTACCCTTTTACCCTGAATATAAATGTTTATAAACTATACTTTAAGGAGTAATTTCATGGTAAACGTTAGAACCACTCAAACGGAATATTATCATATTTACCCAAGTATACCAAAAATTTCATTATTGCTTTTTAAATGCAGGATTTGCGGTGTATTACTGCATTTTATTTCAGATGTTTTTGTTGTAGTACGGAGGGTATTTATTTAGCAATGCAGAATAATAATTTTTATTTATAAAAACTTGTATTTAAACTTAATCCTTTTCTAATTTGCGAAACCAAATAGCCGCCATTTTGCGGTAGGATGAGCGCATCGCGTGAGCGCCTAGGCGTCTAGACAACTCGGCGTCGATCGCTCAATTAAATTTACTATTTTGAGTTAACCACGCGTTAGAAATTATTGGGAAATATTAACATCAAAAAAATGGGAACTTTTTTTGTTTTATTTCACTAATGTGTTCAGGGAAAAAAAATGGCCAGTGATTTTTTTATCACCCTGTATAACATTTTGTAGCAGTAGAACTCTTTGTGAAGGAGTTCATCCAGGGAAGTATCGTACTTTATCTACCTTATCTACATATTTCTACCGCCAAGCAGCACCCTACTGCGTTCCGGTTTTGAAGGGTAAGGCGCCACGCAAACGTGTGTCTTGTGTTGGATACAAGCAAGCGGCAACTAGAAACGAATATTCTATTCTCAAACAATTGATATGGAATCGACACAGTCGCCTGTTTCGGCAACCGGACATAGTCGCCGGTGGCAGCAGTCGGACACTGTCGTCGGCTGCTACAACCGCAATTTGTATGAAATAGAATATTTGTTTCTAGTGGCCGGTTGCTTGTATCCAACGCAAGATACAGGTTTACTCGGCGCCTAAGGGTGCTGCTGAAATTACAGACATATGGGACGTCTCAACTTATGTCACAGTGTAACAGGCGCAGTGGCAGTGCCCAGATCTTTGCGATTTAAAGCTCTTGAGTGACTCCGCAACTGCAATGGACTGACGTGTCGCTTGCCACCATGCCCACGACTTGTTCATCACTTGTTATCATAAAGAAAAAACTGAACTATTTTCCTGGATTTCTTTCAGAAAATGCTCCGGCAGGTGGGAGTCCAGCCATACTGGCTGCTGCCCCCTTCGGAGTATGAACTGACTGACCAGCAATACTACGGACTTTACAGCACGTTCCCTAAACTGCCACTCGAAGTCTTTGATAACACTGATTTCGATTGTCGGTAAGTTTTTACTTACTTGATTTTATTTAAAAGGCAGGATTATTGCCTGTAGGTGACTTGTAATATCATCACTAAAATATATAGACTTATTTTTAAAATACTAACAATGTCTCACGACTATATATTACTAGCATCATAAACAACAATAATTCATCAAATTTTATTTTCTATCAAAAATAAAAATATTACTTTCTCAAACAAGCTCGGAAATTTTTGTATTACTTTCAAAAAACGAACACGGAAAGTTTGTCACTTACGGACATCCATTACTGTCCTCTTCTCTATACTTTTAAATCTACCTACTAACTGAACTATGGACTATGTAAACAGTCGAAAAAAAAAACTCATACAGCCAACTGCCCAATGTTCATAACTGCGTACCGCTTACTTTAAAAAAAAGAAAATGGCGGTAACATTTAGACCTAAAGTGTTTTGGTAATCTTTTGTTTTTTTGTATTTTGGTCGCAAAAATGAGCGCTAGTGAGAAGAGCAATAACGAAAATACAGTAATAGATATTCAAACACATCATCCGAAATTCAGCAGACTATACTATCAACGTGTCTGGAAAATAATAACATTTTCTTTTAGTAATAAATTTTAATGCTAGTTAATATTTTTTTTAGTTTTTCTATTATACATCTTCCTCTCTTTAGTTTTTAATTATTTCGTCGCATTGTTTGACAAAAAATTCTATACTTGCCTCGGCGGTAACGGGCATTGCTTGTCAGGCCTCCCTGGCGTTCGCCCTTGTAACTTATACTCGTCCAGCATTCCCTTACTTCTCGGCCTCTGCAATAATGTACTATTAAATGGATCGCTTTAAACAGTGATAACTCTGTGTGTAGTACAGACACGATAGGAGCCAAAAAGAAGAGAGAGAAGTCCCAAGCGCAGGCCACACCGCGAACGAAGCTAGCTAACTTACATGCAACCAACTATGCCTGCTAAGCTAACTTCACTAGCATAGCTGACATAGTTGCATGCAAAACTAAGCTAAGAAAATACGTAGTAAGTAGTGACTATGAATACGCGAGAGGATGAAGGACGGCAGAAGGGCGTCTTATTTTACATAGTTAGCGAGATCGTTGGGTTAGTTAGCGGATAATGTAGTTCACGGTGTGTACCGAAACTTGAAACTGAATATCGTAACCTTAGAATAATAACGCATAGAAACCTAACCCGCACACGCTAAGTGAGGCAAATTGAAGCGCGCCAAAAGGGCCTACACGAGCGGGCGGGCC
>NW_020653561.1:270495-304416 GCF_003589595.1 Hyposmocoma kahamanoa | reverse complement strand
ATGGCGGTAGAAGTAAAAACATCTTAAGTTTGAGCTCCTATAATAATTTTAATAATTAATTACTTACACATAATCAGTGAGCTTAATTGCAATCATTTTCAATAGTATAAAGTGTCTGAATCTAGATCTAGTGTTATCTATGCTGTATATGTGCAAATAATAGTGTTTTAGTACACTGTCCTGTCCGGTACCACTCTCACTACAAAGGCACTATTCACTGTGGGCTACACATCATATAACTATGGCCAATTTCACTACAGTTTTAGAGACTCAACTTTCTCTTGAAGCCAGGCTATTTAAGAAGATGAATGAGCTGGAAGCACAGTGGAAGGCCACCTCTTCACAGCCACAAGTTGAGAACTCACAGTCACGTTTGTGGGAAGAATTTGGTGAACTCAAATCGGAGGTGTTGTCCATTCTACTAATATTGCGAGAACAAATATCTCAACTTTGCAAATCTGTTGATGACATCGAAATGCGGCACCGTAGAAAGTATCTCCTTGTAGGCGGCATCCCAGAGACTGTTGAAGAGAACCTTTCCCAGTATGTAATAAATATATTTAATGATAAACTGAGCATGAATTTATCACGGGAGAAGCTTAGTGTTTGCCATCGCTTGGGCAGTTTGACGGGCAACAAAAAGTGCCGGCCAGTGTTAGTGCGTTTCACTGAGCATTCATTGAAAGTTGCTGTGTGGAGTAAGAAGACGGCTCTCAAGGGTACACCCCATACAGTTTCTGAGTTCCTAACTCGTCAACGGCAGGCAATGTTTATCAAGGCACGTTCACGCTTCGGTATCAAAAGGTGTTGGACGATGGATGGCAATGTTATTGTCAAGCTAAAGGATGGCACCAGGCGGAGGCTGTTCACTGAAGGTGATCTTTCGGCACTTGGTGCGACGGAGGATGAACCTCAAAAAAAAAAAAAAAAAAAAAAAAAAAAAAAAAAAAAAACCATCGTCCAACACCTTTCTCCCCAGAAGCGTACTAGACCTAAGCGGACTGTCAGGCCAAAAAAGTGATATCTCTTTTCTATAGTGCTCATCATACCAGGTACTTTTGATTGTAATTTGTTTTACGTCGTAAATCTGTTTTAACATGTCTTACTGATTTTCTTTTTGTTTTGTTAGTTAATGACGGTTTACTAATATTTTGTTTTCTGAATCTACCATCACAAATCTTGTTTTTATTCCACGTTTTTCACTTCACTTTTTATTTTTATGGCTCCATCAATATGAGAACTGATGATTTTGCCAATGTCACAGTTGAAAGAAAAAAAACGAAACAAAAAAAAAAAAATTTCGCTAAGCTCTAATAGGACATTAACCGGTGTTGGTAAGTTTCACTGCTACTTTGTTTGTTGTGGTCTGTCAATATGACATTACTTTTTTTATTATTTTATGCTTAAACTCTTGGACGTAGTATCTTAAACTGTGGCAGTGGAATATTGCATTGTGCCTGGTGTGATCTCTGTTTTTATTTTAAAGTTTTTAGTTTGTGAACGTGTAGTGTTTTTACGTTAGTTTGTTTACGTTTGTTATAAATTTATTTTAATTTTTTTTTTTCTTAGTTATGAATTAAATATCCTTTGTTTATCATGGAGTTACCTATTCTATATTAGTCAACCGGGCGGGACAGGTATTTAGATAATTATTACTATTTTGTTTTAATTTTTTTTTTTTAGATATTGTTACGTTATATTCCTTTATTTATTATTTATTTTAGAGTTATATGTCTGATGATGATTCTTTTTATTCCGCTTGTGACATTAGTTTTACCTCCACAGCTAGCTCTTACTCTCAGTCTGAACCAGAAACTTTAAGTACCCTACTGCACAATTCACTTAATATACCTCATTGTTTTAATGTCTGTCATATTAATGCACAGAGTATACCCTCTCACTACGCTGACTTCCTTGAAACTTTCTCATCTCCAACTTCTACTATTCACGCCATCTTGGTTTCAGAAAGTTGGTTGAAACCTTGTCTTTCTTCTCAGTCCTTTTCCCTGTCTGGGTATTCTCTAATCCGGAATGATCGTACTGGCAGGAGGGGCGGCGGTGTTGCCATCTACTTGCGCAGTGACATTCCTTTTAAGTTACTTTTATCGTCTTCCTCTGCCTGCTCTGGTTCTGCAGAGTACATCTTCTTGGAGATTGCAGTTAAGGGTACTATAACGGTTCTGGGTGTAGTCTATTGTCCACCTTCGGCAGATTACTTCATGCAACTTGAGTCCGTTCTTGAACCACTTTGCACTGATTACAGACATCACATAATTATGGGTGACTTCAATACGGATCTTCTGTCTAACACTCCGCAATCCACTAAGCTTCTTAATATTGTCAAGTCTGTGAACCTTTCAATCTTGCCATCTGAGCCTACTCATCATAACCCCTCTTCCAATGATACACAGCTTGACTTAATCATAACCTCTCCTGACTTCGTTGCTGGTCATGGTCAGTTGCTTGCTCCTGGATTTTCAAAGCACGACCTTATCTACATGCAATACCGATTAAGGCCACCGAAAGTTAAACTCCCTTTGGTATGGATGCGTAATTTTGGTCGACTTGACCATCACATGCTGAGGAAGGATGCCGCTGACCTTGATTTCTCTGGGGTGTATGGTGCTTCGTCAGTTGATTTGAAAATCTCCAACCTTAACCAGTGTTTGATCAATTTGTACGATGCTCATGCCCCACTACGGGCTGTTAGGGTTAAGCGGCCTCCTGCTCCTTGGATTAACAGGGGCATTCGTATGGCTATGACTAGACGTGATCGATTGTTTCGGGTTTACAAGCGCGATAGGTCGGATTGTAATTGGACTCTGTACAAGACTGCTCGTAATAGGTGTAATGGGATGGTGAGGGCAGCTAAGCGTCAATATTTTTATAATAATGTAAGTAATTGTTCTCCTGCTAATGTCTGGAAGTTTCTCAGAACTTTTAACTTAGGCAAATGTTCTGCTCAACCTGACTCCTACCCTTTTGCTCCTAACGACTTCAACTGCCATTTCTCGTCTGCTCCTTCTTTAGATCCCTTCATTAAGGCGAACACTATTCGACTTATTGCTTCCAGGCCCATTTCTTCTTCAGTTTCTTTCTCTTTTTCACCAGTTACAGCTGACGATTTGCGTAAAATAATTTTTTCTATTAAGTCTAAAGCCGTAGGATGTGACGAGGTGAGCAGAGTGATGATTGTCAGCATTGTTGATCAAATTCTCCCTGCTACTGTCCATATCATCAACTTCTCCTTGCAGTATGGTGATTTCCCTCGTGCCTGGCGTAAGGCATTTATTATACCTTTGCCAAAAATATCTTCTCCTATACAACTTAATAACTTTAGGCCTATCTCTATTCTTCCTTTCCTGTCTAAAATTCTTGAATCTGTTGTTCATAAGCAAGTGTCTTCCTACACATTTTCTAACAACCTTCTAACCCCTTTCCAATCTGGGTTTCGCCCGGGACACGGCACAACAACTGCCCTACTCAAAGTTGTGGAAGACATTAGGCTGGGCATGGAGAAGCAGTTGGTCACTGCTATAGTTCTCGTCGACTTTTCCAACGCTTTTAACATGGTAGACCACGACATTCTGCTTGCCATCCTGAAGTCGCTTAACTTCTCCCCATTATCACTAGACTGGTTCTCGTCCTACCTTCGTGATCGTCAACAAGCTGTTCGCGTGGGTCCTAAAGTCTCCGATTGGCGTGATTTGGCAGCTGGTGTTCCGCAGGGTGGAATCTTGTCACCGCTTTTATTTTCACTTTTTATTAATTTTCTTTCTTTCTCACTTAGCTGCTCTTACCACTTTTATGCTGATGACTTGCAGATTTACGCGCAGGCATCTGCCGAGGACATTAATTCAGCGATTTCTGACATTAACAGCGATTTACAATGTGTTAGTGCGTGGTCAACTAATTTTGGGATATCTGTTAATCCGTTCAAGTGTCAAGCAATTATTTTAGGTGGATCTAAACAGATATCCAAGATTGACCATACTTCGCTCATTCAAGTAGTTTATGAGAACTCGTCTGTTCCATTCAGTTGTAGTGTAAAAAACCTTGGTCTTTACATTGACTCCTCACTAAGCTGGACCTTACAGGTGTCCGAGGTTAGTCGTAGGGTTACTTCTTCTTTACGTTTTCTAAACCGCTTTCGACATTTTCTTCCCATTAGTACTAAGACCCTGCTCGTCACCTCCCTTATATTCCCACTCATTGATTATGCTGATGTCTGTTATCCTGATCTCAATGAAAATCTATTAGACAAGTTGGACCGCCTGCTCAATAATGCTATTCATTTCATTTTCTGCCTTCGGAAATTGGATCATGTTTCTTTTTTTAGGTCTCAACTTAAATGGCTCCCTATTCGTCAACGCAGACAGAAAAGAATTCTCTGTACGTTGTACTCCGTTCTTTTCAATCCCCACTTTCCAGAATACTTGAAATGTAAATTTCAGTATCTTTGTGACTCTCATGACCTCCCACTTCGTTCCATGAATTCACTATCACTCACTGTACCTCTCTTTCATTCTGGCTTCATGTCAGATTCTTTTACTCTCCACTCGATACGGCTCTGGAACGCTCTACCGGACGCTATCAGACGGTCTCCTAATATATTTTCTTTTAAAAATAATGTTCATGAGCATCTTCTAAATTGTTTGTCACAGCAATAATCATCATCATATTCTGTTATTGTAAGTATTTTGTATATGTATAGTATATTTGTATGTATGTAAGTGTATGTATTATATTATTAAGTAAGGTATTAGGTTAGTTTGTTATATGTATAATTATGAATTTGTTTCATTTATTTTAATATAACCGTAATATTCTGTTTATTTACCGCGTTCGTGAATTTCGTTTTTCTCAGAGGTTGACTGGTAGAGAATGCTTTTAGCATTAAGTCCGCCTTTTGTACCCTTTGTATTGTGGTCAATAAAGTTTAATAAATAAAATAAAAATAAAATAAATTTTATTTCTACTCACAAGGTATTTATTTTACGATTTTTATTATGAGTAAATAAACGTGATTATTTACTACATACTACTTACGTCATTTGTATTTATAAACTTCGGGTTTAATAAGACATAAAATAGGTATAAGTCCTTTGCAAAACAACTCGAGTCCCTTAAGTCTTTCGAGTCCTTCAAGTCGTTCAACTCGTTTAAGTCTTTTGAGTATTTTAGTATAACTGCTGAGTCTTATTAATAAAAACTCGAACCCCCAGTTTTAATTTTAGAGTCGAGTCCTGTAAAATCGAGTCGAGTCGTTATAAAACGCCTTAAAAGACTGAGTCTCTTTTATCACTAGTATCGATTGCCGGTAGGACGAATTTAGAAATCAAAGGACAATGGCAAACTCTCATTAAAATTTTTGGTGACATAATTTGTATGCATCTATTTATGGAAAATGTGTGAAAATATAGAGTTCATTATCTTTTATTAGCTTATCACAAATCCGTTGAATCAGTACATTTAATATTACGTGAACTAAATGGGGATCACATCCATACGTAGGTACTGATATTCCTTTTTTGGCGATTGATAGCGGCAGATGTCGCTCAACGTTAAGAAACTGTGAGGTATAGACATCAGTTTGGTTACATATTAATTAGTCATTAGAGCGCGTTCGAAGTAGACGCTGATTGCCGTGCGGCGGCCGCGCGAAGGCCGCGCGATTGTCACTTTTCATACAATTTCTAGTAGCGCTGCAACCGCGCGGCGGCCGCGCAACAATCGCGCTGCAGTTACGCTCGGTTGCAGTGACTGTTGTGAGGTGTACATGTTAATTTTTAAAAATTAACTACGATGGACGAAAATCGAGTTGAAAAATTTACAGAGAATGCAAAACAACAGGTCCGCCAGTTATTGTAATCGACTGGAAAAAAAGGCATTGACAATTTAAAATATATATAAAATTTATTGACAATTTTAAAACTAAAACTATAACCGAAAAAAACATAGCAGGTGAGTCATTTCTAATACCTATATTTGAAGTATGTGTCCCAAGAACTAGGTAAAGTAACGTTTTCGTCAGAATCCATCGTGTAACTGAGTCGAAAGATAAAATATCACAAAAAATTTGGTCGCACTTCAGCGGCGCGACAGTCGCCGCGCGGCTGCAGCGCGTCTACAGCGGCTAATTTGATAGCGCCCTTATTTTCTCTTAAATAATAGATAGTCCGCTATTATATTTTTAAAAACCTAATGAATTTATTTTATTCAAACTTGTAATTAAGACATTTGAAGACGCTAACGAATATCTAAGTGTTCTGGATAGAACTCCGGGGTTAATTCTTTGCTCTGGTACTCGTAGTACAAGGAATTCCCTAGTAGTTAATTAGGTAATTAGTGTAGTTGTCTGATATATTGAACACTCTGCATGCAATAATATAATATTTGTTGTCAGTGGACAAACGCGGCTGTGTTCAGCTACAACAAGGATACTGAAATGTGGGACATTTTAGTTTTGGATGGTTCAAAGAGAACATTTACGTTAGTATAGTTTTCATTCCATTAATTTTCTAACATACCACTGTGCCGTTTACACTAATGTAAGTAAGTTCCTTTTAAATGACTTACATTAATATAAGTAATGCCCAATTAAGCGGTTTATTTTTATGTAATTACCGCATTATTAAGTTAATTATATTTACGTAAGTAATATCTTATGGTAACCTACATTAATCTAATCAAATACCCTATTAAGTAACATTAATGTAAGTGATGCCCTGTTAGATTAAAGTAAGTAATTTTTTTATGGATTTCATCAACTCGCAATATTAAATAAAAAGATATCCCAACAATCATTAGAGAATATTATTGGTGAACTTGGTACTTGGTACTTGGTGCAACGGGCTGGTATCCGCAACTCGACGACAAAGCGCCTATTTTGCGCGTATTTTATATTATTGGTGAAAGTCAGTTCGGGGATCTCTCAGCTATGTGGACTAACTATGTGGATCCATCAACTTTTTACCGACACTGGTGTCCATTGGATTCTGATGCCGTTAATTGACTTGCTATTACGATAGTCATCATATCCTTATTTTAGTATAATCAAGTAATTTTTGCACGATCACTTTTCAACAAAATATTCACGATTATGAGTCAGTGTCTCTGGCGTAACCTTTTTTGGCCGACTTCAAAAAGGAGGAGGTTCTCACACTAGGGTAACCCTGTGTCGCGGGTGCCATGGACACACACATAGACAACCACAAATTACACCCAAACTCACGAGAGAAATAAATGTAGGCCATAGAAATATTTCTCCCGGCCCGGGAATCGAACCTGGGTGGCAATCTGGCATGGTAACCGTTTGGCCACGGAGGCAGTTGTTTTGTATGCTATGCAATTACTAAGAAGAAAATATTCTGCTTCCAAGGGTGGCAAACTAGGGGTTCAATCCGGTTTCGCGCACTTTCCCGTAAGCGATTCATAAATGTAATTCCACAAACTTTTGAGGTCGATATCTTTTTATAAAAAAGTTTTTGTTTAAAGTTTGGTTCTGTATTTGCAGTGTACCTCGTATCCGTCTGATGTTTAAAGCTGATGATCCTGAGACATTCTCCCAAAGAGTCAAGTTTGCTATCGAGCTAAGAAAGGAAGTGGAAAACAACCTGAGGTATTCAGGTGGCACGTTCCTATTTTACAGTATTTTAGGGGTGATATTTTCCATCCATATTGTTAGAATCACCTTGAATTGTGACAAAACCAACTATCTTACTTTAATCGAGTTCCTACTTATGATCACCAATCCAGTGCACGTCTCACTGCCGGGCACTGGTCTTCTATTGCAAATTCTATGGAAAGAAAATATGGCATATTCTAACACGCTGGCTCAATGGTGAAAAACGTGTATAGTCCATACACGTTTTTCAAGAGTTATTAAAACTTCAATCAGTTTTGGTTTTATCACATTCCACCTACTCTACACGTGCACCCATTTTTATAGCACTATTTTTACTTTTTGATTTGCATTTGTCTTGATTTACGTCTAGTTGTCTAGTCTGTTGTATTTTTTTTAATTATTTTATCTGCTTGAACGAAGCGACGTCATCATCTTTGTTATTTATTCGGCTTTACTGAAAACCAGCGTAACAAGGTGTTTTCACACGTCTTGTTACAAAAAGCTGAGTGGAGACCATTTTGGTGACTTTTAAAAGTAATTCTTTTATTTTGTATTTATAACATTATTTTATTTTTGTTATCATTCTGTTATATATATTTTGTCATAAGTTTACCAAATAAAGTACTTCTCTTTCTTTCTTTCTTTCTTTCAAATTGCGGGTGACGGGCGCAGTGGCGGTGCCACTCAGATTTTTGCGATTTAAAGCTCTGAGTGGCACTGCAACTGTTATGGACAGACGTGTAGCTTACCGCCAGGCGCACGACTTGTACGCCCCGTCACTTGATATTATAAAAAAACTTCTTTCGTAAATAAAAAATTACAAATGTACATACCTATACATGCGTATACATGCACTCTTCTATTTGTATTGTATTGTGACAAGTAAATAAATAAATCCATTCAAAAATCCATGGACTGATTGTCCATGCTGATTTTTACTCAAGTGATATTTCTTAACAGTCTTAAATAAAATCTTGATATCGCTCTTGCACTTAAAGATACTACCTTGTTTTCTTTAAACTTCAAAAAAAGCACGCACACACACACACACGCACACACACGCACACACGCACACACACGCACACACACGCACACACACACGCACACACACACGCACACACGCACGCACGCACACGCATCTACTTCTCACGCTAATAATATGTACTGTCTAGTCTTAGTTTTTATTTTTATGGTTTTTACTTATTTTAACAAATTTAATCATCTACTCACTTACTCCTTATTATTTAGTAATTAAATCTCATTATTCAAGGGATGGGGCCTGGTGACTTGTAAAACAGGTGAAATACCTACATCAAGCACCAGCTCCCACAATATACTACTGTAACATACCTACTAAGACTTATATTGTGTTGTATTTTGTGGTGAGAAATGAACATATTTATTATTATTATTATTGTCATTGTCACTGTCACTGTCATTGTCATTGTCATTGTCAGTGTCATTGTGATTGTCATTGTCATTATTGTTATTATTATTATTATTAAAGTTGCTTTCTTATTGAATATCACAAACTGTAGGTTCTATCTGTACCTGGACTGCCTGTTGCTTCACGGGCTGCCGATTATGCCTGAAAAGTATATGCCCAAGATCCTGAAGATGGTCCGAATCCACCGGCAGGCCAAGGAGCTCGATGAAGAGCATCTTAACGCCTTAAAGGCTGAGGTACTTATTGTTTTTCTGTCAGTTTCGTCTTATAAGAACAATTACCTTTTTATACGGCTACGAAATAAGGGCCATATATTCCTGGTAATACATTAGGGATACGGCTCTTATAAATATCAACTACCGTTTGCACTTAAATATAGACAAACCAACTACTGACCTGTGTGTACGTCTCCGTATATTACAAAAAATATTCTGTATTTATTGACAAAGACAAAGATAATATCTCTAACAATACCATGCTGTTATATTCGGTGGTGTGGGGAAAAACAGCAAAACATCTAATTACAAAACAAACGGAATCACATTTCATCGGTAATTAAATGTTAAATATGTTATTTTGTAATTTTCGTCCATTATAGCAAAGCTCAAGTTAACTGGTCGATTTGAACTGAAACAATTGACGACACCCGTCAATTATTTCGAACTCGGGCTGGCCAATCGGAGCGCAGTTGTCACAGTAATGATATGTCAGAATAGTTTTCAAACAAATTAAATGACATTTCGTCTCTATTTCTGGTTATATATTCGATGGGTCTACCCAAAAGAAATATATTACCCTATTACATTACTTTAATATTTCTTTACGTATCAGTGGCAAAGAGTTCATTTTAAATAAAACAATCCCATACTCGCATTGACTTACAATTATATGGACGTCGGGTCCGCGCTAAAAAGTGTCCGCACTTGTAAGGCGCTAAAATCGTATACAGAGCGCGACACTCCGCTTTAGTCTTCATTTGTTCTACTGACAGCGCGATACTGCGATGACATTACAATTTAAATTTCGAATAGGTTGACTTGGGACATTTTTTCCGTGGTTGTTGTATTAGACCCGTCGTCCATTTATTTGTCAATGCATACTCGTTTAAAAATGTATTCTCCAATTAACATATCAAATCCGCGTAAATGTCTTGGCAACCAAATTATCGTAACTTACGGGAATTTATTGCTATTACTCCGTAAACAAAATAAATTAATGCTTACCTTACAAAAATGAAAGTTGTAACC
The DNA here is from genome assembly GCF_003589595.1 of Hyposmocoma kahamanoa. Taxonomy (NCBI): domain Eukaryota; kingdom Metazoa; phylum Arthropoda; class Insecta; order Lepidoptera; family Cosmopterigidae; genus Hyposmocoma; species Hyposmocoma kahamanoa. The sequence goes on along the minus strand of NW_020653561.1, from coordinate 294,095 downwards.
ATTGAAATAACAAAGTAATGACGTTAAAGCCTGTAAAATTTAGTGTAGACAGATACACGCCTTTTACCAAATACCTGACGATAGCTGAAATTCTAAAACGTAATTATCTCAAAAATTCTCGCTTCGGAACACGGAACGGTTGTTGTTGGTTGTTGTTTTACCTCATTTGTGTCTAACAGGACACAGAGAGTTGTTGTAAACGGCTTTCCATCAAGCACCATGGAGTTACTTCCGGTGTACCCCAGGGTTCTATTTTGGGGCTGTTATTATTTATTATATTTACTAATGACGTCAATACTTGTTTCAACAACACCAAATGTCTGTTATGTACACATAATCTAAAAATTTCTAGAACCATTATGACGTTTGGTAATTATATAATATTTCAAGAAAATATTCGCTCGTTGAAGCGCCGCCGCCGGCCATCCGCTACCGATCGGTTGTCATAGAGTAGCCCAAATAAAGAGGGTGTCAGTTATAAAATAGCACGACATTTTTTTTCTTATGTTTGGGCGATTTTATTTTGGAAATAAGCTACTCGTTTGCCTCATTAAATATTTATCTCGTTCAATCTATCACAATGTATAGATGATATTTGCGTCGAGAGCTAAATTTAGATTTGTGATTCTAAGTACAAAAATGCTCTGCATAACTAATCTGCATTTGTTGTATTCCTTCTAAATCGGCGTACCTTCAAATGTCGAACGACCGATTTTTAGGATTCATGAGTCTTAAACAATATTCGGAATTGAGGGATTGCTTTAAGCAACATACAAACGTTTTCTTGATAAGGACATACCTATTTCATCACCAGTTAGCATATAAATTTCTTTTTTTTTACTGTTTATTTTCTAAACATTCCAAAATATAAGTTGTCTCATGTTTAATTTTTAAAAGGCTAAAGTATTTAAATACGTAAGTACCTACCTATAGAAACTCAAGTCCAATATTATTTTTTTAGACAATAATTTGTAGCAAATACTCAATAGGAAATAATAACTTGTCGCCAATGTACTCAAATTTCAATAAATAATACGCATATTCAAATATATTTTTTTATAATATCAAGTGACGGGACGAACAAGCCGTGCGCCTGATGGCTAGCTACACGCCTATTCATAACAGTTGCAGTGCCACTCAGAGCTTTAAATCGCAAAGATCTGAGGGGCACTGCCACTGTGCCCGTCACCCTGAGACATAAGTTGACAAGTCTCATGTGCCTGTAATTTCACCGGCACCCTTACCCTTCAAAACCGGAACACAGTAATGGTGACATTACTGCTTGGCGGCAGAAATAGGTAAGGTGGCAGTATTTCCCTGGATGAACTCTTTCTGCTCTACTGGTACTAAAACTACTAGTACCGAGAAGTTCCGAGATGTCCCGAGATTTGCAGAAGGAATTTCCAGATATTCTTTAGTTTAGTTAAATTAGCTCCTCAATTCCGATCACTGGTCATAAGTTTCCTCATGACAACATAATAAAGCTTGAAACGCCCAAGAAGTTAAGAACTGACTAACGAAAAATGAGAGACAGGCTTTATCTTCGATAGTATAAGGCCTGTTCACAATGATATATCGCTACAGTGTTTTATATTAGGCGGAGTACATGTACATGAAGATAGAAGGCAAAATGAAGATAATCAACACGATCCAGAACAACCGGGACGTGTACAATTTCGTGCACGAACCCACGCCTGAGTACGAGCCGCCCGTGCCTGACTACTGTAAGTGTGTTCAGTAATAATAAAGCACACTGAACTTTAGCCTCTTCTAGTGGATAGTGTAAACTTCTTCGTTCGATATCTTCAATTAATAAGAATTAATAAGAAAAAATAATCCACCTCTAAGGGTGGCAAAGTAGGAGATGAATCCGCTTTCGCGCACTTTCCGGTAACCGATTCCAATAAAACTTGGCAAACAGATGTAATTCTACGAACTTTGGAGGTCTGTTTTTTTAAAAAAGATATGTTCATTAACAACATAAGTTTTTAAAATTAAATTGGTTAATGTGTACCTTTAAATACATCTGCCAGATAATCACAAGAGTAAACCCAATTGTTTTGTCCATTAACTGGTTAATCCAAACCAGGCTCGCTTACAACTTCAGGCTGGAAGTGGTACTGTTCATTACGACGCGCGTCTGTTGCCTATTCTTGAACTTGAATTCTTGATCTCGGCCGACTGTGATGCATTCCGTGGAATACCGAACACTTAAAATTCAAAATTATTCTGATTCTGCCATAAGAGTACGTGTGTTATTGAAATATATAAATAATTACTACTTACCCTGAAAGTAAGTTAATGACACAACAGACATATGAGACCTGTTGATACAGAAATGTTATTGTGGGCAGGTCGGTACCCGTGCGAGATGGTGGACTTCCAAGACCGTATGAAGTACAATCAGTGGTACAGTCTCTACGTACTTTCGGAGGCCGTGTCCTGCATACACATGGTCGTCGACGAGTGCCTCAAGGTAACGGAAATTAATAAGAGCAGGTAAAAAAGGAAGCCTTGTGATAATTTTAATTGTGAAAACTTACAGCCTTGTAAAATATGCAACTTATTTTATATCGTACGTTACAGCACTAATGGATGTATCTTACAATTTTGACGAAAATGAATTCTATGCATTACAACATAGAACATAAATTTGTGTATTATGTAGTTAGACATATATAAACGTTTCCGTCAAAATCTTAAGTTACGTCTTACTAAAGTGGACGATATGTGCGGACAAGAATACACTTGGTCTGCCAAATGAGAGAAAGAACCAAAGTAATTTGACCACGAGGCACAAGCGAATCTGTAGGTCAACCTAAACTAGAGATAAAATGGAAAACAAAGTTCGTTCAGACAGAGCCAAAACAAAACAACTTGCTTAGCAACAGACTGCCTCGGGTAGACCTAAGATTGGTGGAAAAAGGATAAAGGTTAGCGATAGAAGAAAACAGAGAGGATGGGATATGAATGGGATTATGTTAGGATTTTGTGGTCAAGGTAGGGACGGCGGCAATCGGTAAATACTTCGTGACTACCAACAAAAATCACACTTTACTTGACACTATCTGCAGGTATACGTGAGTTTGTGTAGGTGGAGTCAATGCTGTTCTTCACGGCTAACTACGGACGCAACGTAAGCCTTGCCGAGTTCGATGCAGCGCAACAACACTGCACGTCCATGATGCTCAAGTACCTTAACATCACTTGGCTCAACAACACCGCGCACGCCATCCGCATGTGCTTCCGCGACGTTGGCAAGGGGTGACTTGTCATTTGATACCATTAGCCATAGAAGCATCACCACGAAACCTTGTGACTAGTACAACTCAATGGACCTGTCAAAAAATGGCTCATTGAAAGCGTTCTTACGGACAATGTCACAATTATTATTTAAACGCTAAATATAATATCCAAAATCTCCGTTTTTGTTAATATAATAGCCCCCTTTAAGGTGGTTTTCCACCGGGGAGGAGAGGTGAGACGAGGCGAGACGAGGATTGAAATTTGTATGACAATATTTCAATTCTCTCCTAGCCCATCTTCGATGGAAATGGTCTGGATTGACGAGGATGGGCGAGGCGAGAATTAAAATATTTGTTGATGTAATCCTGAACCGTATTGCTGCCATAGAGTATTATACTCTTTAAACATGATTTCTCGATGTTTTACTATCATGATATTCAATTATTTTTTATGAAATTACTCCACTAGATTGTTATGGTGATTAACACACGCAGTCAGATCGAAGAAATATTTCTTACAATGGTTACACACATTTAGCAGCGTAGCAAACGCGCGTTTGCATCGCTACACTTACGATTTAAAGGCGATTGCATCGATACAATCGCTTATAAATCCCAAATATAGCGATACAATCGCGCGTTTGTATCGATGCAGTCGCGCGCTTGCATCGCGTTTGCATCGTTGCTTAAAATCGCGTGGTTGTGTAAAGATGGACTGCGACTGCATCGCTACTGCATTGCGTTTGCATCGCGTTTGCATCGCTACTAAATGTCGCCGTGTATAACCGCTCTTAATATTCCATCTTTGTAATTTAAACCGAAGATATTATGGAAACGTAAATTAAAAAACATTTTTATATCGGGCTCAATTTTTTGTAGATATTTCTACAAAATTACATTCTGAGTATTACTCAGAATATAATTTTGAACAACGTATGGCATTTCATTGTTTTAACATGTTTGAAGCAATTTTATACCTTAGCATGACCGGCGCAGTGGTAGTGTCCATCAGGTCTTTACTACTATTATGGACAGGCGTCTCGCTTTCCACCAGGCGTATCGCTCGAGAAATCATGTCATTTGATAGCATAAAAATTCTAGTCTCGTTTCCGATGAATCCAATTTTTTGTAAAATGTTTAATGCCTTATTAAAATACAAATTTTCGTAGGTGGTATAACATATACGAAAAACAGTGGCGTTTCTACCTCGTCAGCAAGCTGTGTCGGTTCATGCAGCTCGTGCGTTTCAGAATGCAGGTAAACACTATCTTTCTCTTTGAATCTTTTTGGACATTAACATGTTTAGTAGCAGTAGAGCTCCTTGTGAGAAGAGTTCGTCCAGGGTAGTACTACCACATTACCTATTTCTGCCGCCAAGCAGTAATGTCAGCATTACTGTGTTCCGGTTTTGAAGGGTAAGGGTGCTGGTGAAATTACAGGCACTTGTCAATTTATGTATCAGGGTGACGGGCGTAGTGGCAGTGCCCCGCTCTAAAGCTCTGAGTGACACTGTAACTGTTATAGACAGGCATATACATTACTATCATTGCGCCTGCAAGGCTTGTTCGTTCCGTTACTCGATATTATAAAAAAAGTGTGTGTATGCAAGAATGCAGTCACATTAGTTAAATATTAAATGGACATGTATTTAAATGATAATTTTAAATTTGCAAAAGCAGCAGGCAAAAAACTCGGTCATCAAATAAACGGTCATCTTCTTTAGTGATTGTTCTTCTTTGTCTGAGACATAAAATATAAATTAAATCGATGGATATTTAAATCAGTTCTAAACTACGCAAAAAAATTTTGTTTTGTATATGTAAAAATGATTTGTAAAAACTTCGATAGTTTCATGATAGGCCTCAAAAGTAAGACCAATGAGCATTAAAAATAAAATTTAGATACTTATTTTTAAAACTAAGTAAAAGTTGATTATATGGTATACTGATATTATATTAATTACAATGTAATTTAACCTGAATACATATTCGGAAACACAAGCAAATTGGCTGCTGCTTTCTCATATACAAACTTTTGTTTTTTATATACGCTGGGATATGCGTTACATACCGGTCGCCTCGGGGGAACAGCGAGCTGTCATTTGGGAGGCGGTAGCCCCAGTATACCCACTAAAACCCTGCGGTCAACACCCCCGCCATAGAGACGACCCAGGATCCGCATACGCATGCTGAAACGTCTAGGCGGATGGCCCGGGAGGCGAGCTCCGGTTTTCGGAGGATGCCCCGGGATGTAAGGGCACCCTCAAACTTGGTGTAAGGGTCCCCCGACCCCAGTTTACGGCGGGGAAAGAAGGTGGGCGTACTGCCTCCTTCGTCTCCCTGGCCGCCGTATTCGGAGCGGGTCAGCGAGGCGGTCGTCCTCTATGAGCAGCTCCTAGGCCTCTTTCTGCGAAATTACGCTCTCGCAAAAAGTGACCATTGTCCTCCCAGTACCTCTCACTGACGAACATTGCGCCCAAACTTCATATACAAACCTAACCGAACCTATTGAATGGAGGCCGCAACCAAGCACTTATTACATATATATGTACACATTATATATATATATATATATATATATACTATATCGTTAAATAAAAAAAGGTCAATTATAACATAGAGGATCAAATATTATTTTTGAATATCAAATATTAATTTAGTAGGCTTAAACATAATGATGAAACAATTAATATATATAATATAAAAAATCGTTTATTTAAAACAGTGCAAATTTAGAAGATAGCAATTATTTCTTTGAGGATCAAATAATGTTATCCCCATTAAAAGTACAGACGGCTTCTTTACGATTATGTACATTGGATTGAGGTAATACACAGTCTCATTTAACACCACCAAAATGAATTAATGCCAATTGGCTGTAGTTTTGATCCACGTGTAAGTACTTTTCTCCAGGGAGAATGTTTATGCTGTAATCAGTATGTAAGTCAGATGAGAGTTGTACTACACACGTTTTAAGAGAACTATGTGACCCTACCATATGCTCGATTATGATTTCGAACATTGGAATTTTAACTATAACTTCCATTCCAAGAAAATATCCTAGTTTTATACAAAATTAAAAGACCAAACGCGAAGGTTTGAGACAAGATTTAGGATAATTTAGCTTCACTGACCAGGTCAAAACTAAAACTACACAGTTCGAGCCCAATTTCAATGATAATAAAAATTTATTTATTAGCAATTTCTTGTAAAAAAATATTTTTACTCATTGGAAGAATATTTTAATGATTGATTAATTCTCCTAACAACATTAATTTTAACGTAAAGACGTAATATATATTAATAATTTGTATATTTTTTAATTTATATAATTTTTATTGAAATAATAATGTAATTAATTGTAATACAAATTTAGATTTATTTAGAATGTAGAATTGACATTGCTGTGCACTTACAGGGTCATGAATTTGCTGTAAACAGTAAATAAATATATAAATAGTAATTTAAAATCCGTGTTAATTAATTACGTTCAAGGTTATAAATCTGTTTAGGTTTATAAATCTGTACCCTGTAATGTGAAATGCAAAATAAATAAATTATAAAATGTTTGAATGTTACTATTACTAATCATTCGAATGGGCAAATCATTCGCCTAAGTCGAAAACAAGCACAATCATTCAACTTGAAACCAATGGTGAAACCCTGCCACTCGGTCGGATGCACGAGTCAAATGATCATTATGTCAGAACTACTCGGATCATTCACTATGTTCATATCAAAATATCCCTGTCCATGCCACGTTTACGGTATTTACCATATGTCAGAGAGGGCTAGGTGATCAAATATGGTGATAGGTGGAATGTATGGATTAGTACTACCTACTAATTCGTAATGAGTGATCATTCAAATAATTCGAATACGAAAATTGGTAGGTTACTAATTTGTCATTCGAATGATAGGATTAGTAAAAGTCGAATATAGAAATCATTCGCAGTCGCGCATCGCTAGTGTGATATAATACATAAATCTTCTTTCTTTGCCAGTACGCCCTTCGCTATTGCATCGAGCAGTCGATGTTATTCTTCGTGAACATGTGTGAGACGCCCTGCCTTTGCACGTACGTCTGCGAGGACGACTTCGTGTGGAACTCACAAGATCTCATCAACACGCCTTTCCGATCTCCCACTGTCACCTTATTCTACTTCTACCTACTTATGAAAGAGGATGGGCCGTATTACAGCACCGATCCTAAGCAGTTCGAGGTTAGTGTTGTATTAAACATTTTTAAATGCAGTCGCCTGCAACGAAGCGCAGGCCGAATTAACAATCTTTAAAAATGTCAATTCAACTAAAAATTTCAATGCAAGGCAAATTTTGATTCGATTCGCATTTAAAAAGTTTGTTTGTGAACGTCCTTTACCTATATTCTAAAGGAAGTAAATATTTCAAAAAGAGAGCTGACTTGTTCCTGTCCCAAAATCAGCGCCGTTTTTTAGACTTCATGGATTCCTTTGAAGTATGTCATCCTTTTCCTTAGCGTGAACGATTAGGTCATTTAGAACTTTGTCGAAAAAAGTTATTTACCCAATTCAAGTTAAGTTTTATGTTCCATGTTATGATGTACAGTCAACAGCACATCAAGCTATCCGTCAATATGTAGCTTCGTGTGCTGCCGTCTGTACATCGTTCACATTTCAAAATAGTGAGTGAACGTCCATTGGTGTTGGAATTAATAATAATGACTGGGAATTTTGCATTGCTGATTGCTATTGCTGACGTTTCTAACATTAGGATTCTGTACACAGTTACGCTGTAACTTATAGTTAGTTTAAATTATCCATATTTTTTGTATTTAGATAGTGATTCAGCGGCTTTTCCGCGAGATGCTGTACCGCTGCCACTTCATCCCTCAAGTGCATCCTATGATCATGACCGGACTCGTCTTCGACAAGGAACTTATGCTCACTTCTATCGGTAACACTTTCAATACTTATAGATAGCATTCAGCTTACTTATGAAAACCGTTATAATACACTAAACACGCCATATAACATTTCAAATCAATGTCATCTTACTACTGACACAACGTTGACGTTGGACATTGTGCCAGCTGACATTTATCTTGCTAACCACCTGACAGACAAAGCATTCACTGATCAGCATATACTTGAGTTATCGGCTATTATATTTAGTCTATACAATATTATACGTCTGCCTACCACAGTATGTATGTACATACATATACATATACATTACTGTTTCTCAAGAATAGATGTCCAAACCAAAAAAGTTATTTTTTAAATTATTACGTTAGCGGTATTTAGCATGGTGTGAATATGGAAATGACGGCTGATAGGGTAGAGTGGAAGAAAAATACATATTGAGACAGGATGAAGAAGAAGAGCTGTATTTAAATAAATAAATAAATAACGCACACACTCAACATAGCCTGACCAGGAAAACCCTGTGTAGCGGGTGCCATGGACACACACATAGACAACCACAAATTTAGAATTTAGAATGTGCTTAATTTTGATTGTGGATAAGACACCAAACTTGGTTCAAACAAGAAACAATTGCATTATGAATTGCGTTATTCCTCAGTTTTTTTAAACTATATTCCTGATGATTCGTTGTTTTTGAAATAGGCCGCTACTCTGGAAAGTCATTGATATGTTTGAATATGCTCATTTTTAACTAAGAAAAAATTAAACACAAATTATCCCAGTCACATTTCCGGTATTTATTTACCATATCTCAGAGAGAGCTAGGCATAAATGCTAATTGGAATATATGGATTAGTATAATAATTAGCAATAAATGATCATTCAGACCATTCGAATACGAAAATTAGTAGGTTACTAATTTGTCATTCGAATGGCAGAAGTAGTAATTACTAACGAGTGGAATGTCGAAATCATTCAAATTGCGCATTGCTATTCTCAACTTGCATGTGATCCAGTCTCAATGATAATAAGGTCCTTGGAGAAGACTTTCGTCCAAATGTGAGACGTACAGACGTACGTAGTGTAGATGGCAGATATAGTAAGCTTAAGGGCGGTTACACACGGAGACTTTTAGCAGCGATACAAACGCGCGATTACACGAGCGCGCGATTTTAAGCCGCAATGCAAACGCGATGCAAGCGCGCGACTGCATCGACACAAACGCGCGATTGCACAACTACACTTGAGATTCATAGGCGTTTTCATCGATGCAATCGCGCGTTTATCGATACAGTCTTTTGCCACCACTTTTAATGTTAACTCTTGGGGTTAGGTCTAATGGAGCCGAACGTATGCGAATATCGCGAGCGCCTGCTAAAGGCGTACCGCAAGGCAGTGATCCCTCTGTACGCATACTTGCGCGAATACGAGTGTTACACTGAAATTTATAACCTTGAAGTTGAAACTTATGTTGAGTAAGTAATATTTTTAACAATAATTATATATGAAACTAACTTTCGCCTGCAACCACGAAAGTTGTAAAGAAAAAGATAAAGAACATAGGACCGTTTAAGTGCATCCACTAATGTTTGCCTTTCTTGACACAGTGGTGTACAAAGAGCCACAACACTGACTGCACGATCATAGGTTGATTGGCGATACAGACTTATATCTAAATAGACGCCGCAAGTGTATGTTTAGTAGCAGTAGAGCTCCTTGTGAAAGAGTTCGTCCATGGAAGTACTGCCACCTTTCCTATTTCTGCAGCCAAACAGTAATGTCAGCATTACTGTGTTCCAGTTTTGAAGGGTAAGGGTGCTGATGAAATTACAGGCACATTGACTTGTCAACTTATGTCACAGGGTGACAGGCACAATTGTAGTGCCCCTCAGATCTTTGTGATTTAAAGCTTTGAGTAGCACTAACTATTCTTAACAGGCGTGTAGCTTACCATCTGACGCACGACTTATTTGTTCCGTCACTTGATGTTATAAAAAAAACTACTCCGAGAGCCCAGTGTAATATAAAAACAATTAGTTGCCGCTGCTATGCTTCCACAGTTTAGAGATATATGTCTGTGATTCTGACCAACCGAAAAAGCAGTTATTTGATTAAAATTGCCGATGTTGTTGCTGTACATGTTTGTCGTGGATTTTTAGCTCATGAGAATCGACACGACAATCAAATTCTGTAAACGAATTTGCTGTTCGCATTTTTAAGTCTAGGTTACCTTTCGGGTTAGAATAGGATGACATTGAGATTAGCAAGTGAAAATTATTTATTATCTTGCAAATCTTAAAATGTGCTTTGATTATTCCAGGACGTTCAGGGAAGAGAAACACTCTGCGAGTGAAATGCGCGAAGAAGTTCAAAAGCACTATGACGCCAAGTGGGACCTGATCTGGCGCCTGCCACAATTCATAGGCATTGGGCCCTTCGCGCTCAACATCGATACTCTCAAGGTGATTTCTCTCTATTCTGGAAACGTAGAAACCTAGAGATCATTATTTCCAGTACAAATTTTGGGTATCCGTTATACCCAAGATTCGTAACTAAAACGTAGGACGTATTAAGGTCAAATGGACACTTACATTTGAATAAAAAAAAAGTGAGTAATAATATTTTAGGTAGGTTTTATTCTGCCAAACCTTTTATACCCGTAATATGTGGGTCAACCATTCCCAGAAGACAATTAACGCCCCCGCATTCAGTACAACAACGCACTTACAGTGTTGCTGGCGTTGCCGCAGTACTGCAGATCAGACGAATGGCGTTCATGCTATTCTTAGAAAGAGAGCTGCCTCGTTGCTAAGCAATGCCCGTAGCAACTCAAATAACGTTCTTCGTGTTGTGGCTGGTAGGGTTGACTGCCCGATCATGCTTCATTGCATGAGACTGCATTCGACTTCAATTTCAGGACTGTTTTTTTTTGTTTTTAATATTGGTAGATCCTGATGGAACTCCATACATAATTGTGTAACTATTATAAAATTATGGACTATATACGAATAAGAATTTCAGCCCCAAAAAAATTTCATCGACATATTAGCTTTCAATAAGCATCAAAAACAAAATTGCCTCACGCCTGACCAAGTAATTGGTTATGTCAAATTTGTTTTCGCAAAAAAGACCTAATAGGTTCTAAAACGTTTTCCCTGTATCTATCTAGGATGGTTCCGGATTTCCCTATACTATCCCAGTTAAAAAAATCGAACCGTATATAAGGTTATTTGTAAAGTACTATAATCCTCGCCAAACTATATTACTAACATCATGAACAACAACTTTTGTTCCATCACTTTTTACAAAACGTAATAAATTTACTGTAATATTAAGTGAGGTTTATGCGTTTATATATAAGTATATAAACATTGACTTACGAATAAATGGACGACGGGTCTAATACAAAAACCACGAAAAAAATGTCCCAAGTCAACCTATTCGAAATTTAAATTGTAATGTCATCGCAGTATCGCGCTGTCAATAGAACAAATGAAGACTAAAGCGGAGTGTCGCGCTCTGTATACGATTTTAGCGCCTTACAAGTGCGGACACTTTTTAGCGCGGATCCGACGTCCATATAATTGTAAGTCAATGTATATAAAGGAGTGGATTGTAGTCACCACTGAACAATAAATACAGTAGAATACTCGAAAGAATATCTGAGTCCACCATTTTTGCTTTGTATGGTATGTTTGTGTCATTCTTTCTATTTTAATTCTACAATCCTACAAAAATGCCTTATTGTGCTGTTTTGGAGTACAAAAATGATAGCTGCACCAAAACTATTACCCGTTTAATAAATTTTCAATTTTCTGTTTATCGAAATATTTTGTTGTTACAAGAAAGTAAAGCTTATACCCCTGCAATATGGTCACTTCTTGTTTGAATAACTAAATTAATAACTCCAATTCGTCGTCGTTCAGTAATTAATCGCTAAATAGAGTGCTACATTCATTGACTTAGAATTATATGGACGTCGGGTCCGCGCTAAAGTGTCCGCACTTGTAAGGCGCTAAAATCGTGTACAGAGCGCCAAACTCCGCTTTAGTCATTTGTTCGACTGACAGCGCGATACTGCGATGACATTACAATTTAAATTTCGAATAGGTTGACTTGGGACATTTTTTTCGTGGTTTTTGTATTAGACCCGTCGTCCATTTATTTGTAAGTCAATGGCTACATTGATAGAAATTTCAATATAATATCAAAACGTCGTAACTTGTAATAATAGTAATAATACTATTGAACTTTCAACGATATGCCAGCAGGGCAAAGTTTAAATTACATTAACAATCCAGAATTTGTAATTTCGTTTTAAATTTGAAAGTACGACCAATCAATATCATGATTTTTAGTGTTTCAAATTAAGCATGTGTGAGTTTTGGCGACATCGGTTCTCATAGTAATCGAGGATTAGGCGTTCCCATTGTTTTTTCTTCCGTGGTAGTCACGAATGCAGAACTTAGAGGATGGAAAAAAAATAAAGGAAAGGAGCTGCCCTATCTACGGAATAAACGTACCTACCTAAACCAAAAATGTCCACTACAAATAGCGGATTTTGTGTTGTACCATAATCATAGATAAGTTATTGTACTATCTGACATGTTTTACATCTATATTTGGTAGTAAATTGTTTAGCAACCCTTCCATCGTGCAGATTCATAAAAATAATTTGGTGGTGGGTGCTTTCTTTTGCTGCCGCACAGAGTTATCACTGTTTATCGCGGTCTATTTAAATTTATTTTTGGACCAAAGTAAAATCTAATGAATTATTAAAAGCCATGGAACAAAAGTTGTTGTTTATAGTGTCCTGCGAGGTTGCTAACAACCTCGCAGGACTGTATTACCAACCTGTCCTGTTACTAATAACGCCCAACAGGCCTTATCAGGATTTTGCGCAAGAAGCAGGACATGAACATAAGATCTCTTCTGTCTAAGGATGTTTTTAATATCAATATTTACTTTTTTATTGAAGACCATGATGTTTTTAACTTGTTTTTAGGACACTTAGGGGCTCGTTTAATAGCAGTAGAGCTCCCAGTGAAAGAGTTCGTCTCAGGGAAATGCTGCCACCTTACCTGTTTCTGCCGCCAAGCAGTAATGTCACCATTACCGTATTCCAGTTTTGAAGGGTCAACGTGCTTATGAAATTACAGGCACATGGGGCAGTCGTAATGCCCCTGAGATCTATGTGATTTAAACACTACACTGATTGGCATTGTAAGGCGTGTTACTTAACACCAACCGCAAGAATTGTTCGTCCTGTCACTTGATATTACAAAAAAAATCTATTTACAAAAGCATGTTTCTTTCGCGCTTTTACTTTGGCTACTCTTTCCTAAGGGTCGAAACACAAAACTGCGACACCGCACCGCAGACATCTACGAGCTCGCACGACGCATCGCAAGAATTTGCGAATTGCTCCGCATCGCGCATTCCTGCAATGTTAATCTTCTTTGTGTTTTTTTCCTATACTTTCTTACCAATAACAGCAGTGCAACCATTGACTTACAAATAAATGGACGACGGGTCTAATACAAAAACCACGAAAAAAATGTCCCAAGTCAACCTATTTAAACGTAGTGACATGTAAAGGAATATGAAAAAGCTAAAACGTTGAATTTAAATTGTAATGTCATCGCAGTACTGTCTAATTTTGCTTGCTTCGCTGTCAGTCGAACAAACGAAGACTAAAGCGTGAATGACGCTCTGTATACGATTTTAACGCCCTATAAGTTCGGACACTTTTTAGCGCGCACCCGACGTCCATATAATTGTAAGTCAATGAGTGCAACCCTCTTTTTACGATCCATGTCGCTACCTAGTTTAAAAAAACACTTTCAGTGCGGTTGGCGATAGTCGAAGGAATGATTACGGGATCCGTGGCAGTGAGATGCCTTGCCACACTAAATCTCTAACGCTGGAATTCGCGTCGCGCTGATTCGCAGTTTTGTGTTTCGAACCTTACTCCCGATTCAATGTGTCCATATTTTAGGTTTTTTTTTGGATATTTAATCATGCTACTATAAAATGGATGTTGATAACTGTGTGAAAGATAGGAATATCTTTTGTTTTTGGCAAATAAATAACCGTTCAACTAAATGCCACCCACTCTATCGAGACTAAAGTCTATGGCAAGTTAGTATGAAAAGCTTTTACTAACGATAAAAATCAATTCCAGCAACAACTAATACATAAGCGGAATGATATAATGAACGCCCTTCTAACGATGTGGGCAGAAGAAATAAGACTGGTCCTAGATGATGTCATTCAAGCTTACAAGAACATAATGCGCAAGCTAGGCGAGAAACCGAACACTATCGAACATGTCTTCGAGATTCGCGAATGGATGGAGTCTATTCCTTTTTTGTTGAAGCAACAGGAAGATATTATGAGGAAAGTGTTTACCGTAAGTTGCAATAATAAACAACATTTTGATTCCTACACCATTGCATGGGGACAGGCCAAGCGAGTAGATTTTGTAAGAACGCACAATGGAAAAGGTGTATCTATACATCTGACAGAGCCTGTCTTCTTCCATTAGGCCCAGCACGTAGTGACCGAAAAGCACGGCAGGGATTTTTTTGGAGACGATAATATGTATTTAGGCTAGTCACCGGCGGAGAAGCGGGGAAAAAACTGTTTTGTTAGATCAAATGGCTTAGGTATTTACTACTAAACAACGGTCTTACAAAAAATATACGATACAGCTAAGGGTTATTCTCTAAAGAATGTGCTAATTTGTTACACGATAGGATGTACTCTATCCGACCTTATAAAAGTCCTTAAACCTTGGACCTTAGAAACAAGCTAAAATAATGCTCTGACCACACAGAGTCGGCCGCGGAAGCGTTCCGGGCGCGGGAATTTTTGTAATGTACGAGTTCATATCAACCCTGGCACACTGAAACGCGCGATAGACACGCGGCCGCCGCGTTCGTTAGCGTTCTGATGGAGATGATTGAGGACTTGTATGTTCCTTTCATCGATACAGCATCTAGCTAGGGCTCATTCTATGAACCACCACTTTTAAAAGTCTGAAGATGGTCATTTGTACTGAAACCTGAGCGAAAACCTGCCTGTTGTATGGGTTGGAAAATTCTACTTTTCTGTCGAGTCTGTTAACCAAAACTGGACAGAAAAGCTTGTAAATATGCAACACTAGACTGATGGGTCTGTAGTTTTCCAGCTTCTTGATGTTAACTTTACCTATGATTTTATATTGACATTTTTTTGTTCCGCTAAATACGCTAGTAGTGTTTGTTTTAAAAAAACACGATCCATTTAACACGAGATATTTAGTCGCGGGGAAAAACTGTTTTCAAAATTGTCATGATTTATTTGCAATACTACTTTTAACTTTTACAGGATTATGAAGTACTAGAAGTGTTCTATAGGCCTCTTGACGATGACGATTTCAAAGCTCTATGGGAGGCCATTGGATGGCCCCTAAATATTACTAAACAGGTAACTCTAATGAAATTGTCCTTATGAGAAACGTACTCTATTAGCCATTGACTTACAATTATATGGACGTCGGGTCCGCGCTAAAAAGTGTCCGCACTTGTAAGGCGCTAAAATAGTATACAGAGCGCGACACTCCGCTTTAGTCTTCATTTGTTCGACTGACAGCGCGATACTGCGATGACATTACAATTTAAATTTCGAATAGGTTGACTTGGGACATTTTTTTCGTGGTTTTTGTATTAGACCCGTCGTCCATTTATTTGTAAGTCAATGCTATTAGCATAAAAAAACATTTGTTGTTATATCTTGAAAGGATTTTTTCTAATCTGTCTAAAGTAAATAAAACTAAAAAGATCCAACTGCGTGACGAAATATCATAGATTTCTCACGGCTGAAAAACCAGATACAAAGATACCACGTAAGCAAATAGAAAAATTCGTAAGGTCCTATGGTTCGTTCCGTGGCTCAGTTGGTATAGCGTCTGGCACGGTATGCTAGAAGACGTCGGTTCGAATCCGGCCGGATCGAAGGAATTTTTTCTGAGTGTTCGATCTTTGTATTAATAATTATAAAAACTAGCGGAGTAATGCACATAAAAATTATTGAATATCAATTCAATAAAAATTTAAGTTAAAAAAATTGTCAATTTTATTCATTTTATATGAAAAACATTTTATGAAATTTGTCCGTCTTCTGCTATCCCGATTTTGTTCGTCCCGTGAATGAAATGATCTTTACATAAAACTGTCGATCAGCACTAAAAAAAATTTCATCATTTTTATTAATTTTTATGGTCAACTCATGCTTGACCAAAACTATGCCAACATTGTTTTCACAAAAAAAGACGTAATGATTCCTTTGACAGTTTTCTTGTATCTTTAATGGTTTTAGATTTCCCCATTTGAAAAAAACTATTTATATAGTCTTGCGAGGTTGTTAGTATTTTACAAATTACTTTGTATATTTTTTGCAATTAATGTTCACACAGAGGCGACCGCAGAAGCGTTCGGAGCGCGAGAATTTTTGTAATGTACTTACGAGTTCAAATGAATCCTGCCATACTAAAACGCGGCCGCCCCTGTGTGGCCAGAGCATAAGCAACCATTTCGGGCCCTTTGGTTTACTTAAAAAAAAATATATACGTAATTTAGATCCTAGAACATAGTTTAATTTCCTATGTGTAACAATCTCCAAAACCAAAAAGATCTCCATATACCTTAACTGCCTCCGTGGACGAATGGTTACCATGCTGGTCTGCCACGCAGAGCTCCAGGGATCGATTCCCGACCCGGGAGAAATATTTGCATGGCCTACATTTATTTCTTTTGTGTGTTTGGGTGTAATTTCTATGACTCTAGTGAAAAGGGTACAAGAAAATAAACCCAACTTTACAAGGAGAAGTCGGCTACTTGTACCCCTTTTCACTAGAGCCACAGATTTGTGGTTGTGTGTGTCCATGGCACCTGCGATACAGGGTTTCCCTTGCTGGACTATGAGTGAGTGCGTCAATTATTTATTTATTTATTTATACTGTGATTTGGTGTGCAGGTGGATGTAACTTACGACTTCTTGGAAGAGGAGCAAGAGAAGTTCCTGAAGCTGCACATGCAAGATGAACAAGCTCTATATGACAAGATCGATTACTATAGCGCTCAGTGCATGGCGCTCACGCTGCAAAACGATTTCTCTAAGGTACTGACGGCAGCAAATAAAGTTTTTTTTGTTTATTTTTTTATTTAATAGTTTATTGTACAGGAAAAATACAACAAGTCACAAAGAATACAAGCGAAATTAAAAACAAAAGGTTCTGCTTATTTCTAATAGAAATTTCTTCCTGCAGACCTAAATACAGGACACTATAACTAAAAGAACGGGCATATGTGCACAACAAAACAAGGAAAAAAAATAAATAAAAATAATATAATAATATTAAATTGTTATAAATTATATAAATACTTAGTTAAATACATATTTTATAATATAATACCTAAGATATTTATGGAATAGTAGATAAATAATGCTCTTTAACTCTCACTTTAAAAATAGTTATCGATTTACATTCGTGAACTGTAATAGGAAGTGCATTCCAAAGTCTGACCGCATGAACAGTGAAGGAGTGATAATAGAAACCGGAATTGAAGCATGGAAAAGATAACTGGGACCTAACAAGAGAGCGACAGGGTTTATCCTGGGACCTAAGGAAGCTGAAACGCTCTTTGAGGTACCCGGGAGACACAGGGTTATGTAAAATATTATAAAGAATGGAGACAATATGCAAATTCCTGCGGAGACGGATGGGAAGCCATTTGAGCTGACTGCGGAAATGTGAAATTCGGTCATATTTACGAAGCCCAAAGCCAAAACCTTATACATATCTTTTGCAGTCGTTCAAGCTTATTTAGCATTTTTTTAGAGTATCAAGTGACGGAACGAACAAGTCGTGCGCCTGATGGTAAACTACACGCCTGTAATAGTTGCAGTGCCACTCAGAGCTTTAAAACGCAAAGATCTGAGACCAAAAAGTCCTTGAGTAAAAGTTGACCTTGAGTAAAACTAAAAAGTCGTTAAAAACCAAAAACTAAGATCTGCAACAAGCACGTTCGTTCCGCGGCTTTATGGACAGACCATCTGGCACGGATTGCCTGAGGGTGCTGGTTTGCATCCAGCCGATCCGAATGAATGTTTCCATCTTTGTTTATTAACAAGTATAACAAATTAGCGGAGTCATTTCACAAAAAATCATTTTGGAGGACTCCGAATTAAACTAATTTTGATGATTCTTTTTTTTTTGGAAAGAGGGTATTTCAGTATTGGTCCCATTTAAATTTGAAGGAAATATTTCACCTCTAAGGGTGGCAAAGTAGGGGATGAATTCGGTTTCGCGCACTTTTCAGTAACCGATTTCAATAAAACTTGGCAAGTAGATGTAATTCCACAAACTTTTGAGATCGTCTTTTTTTATAAAAAAAGTTATATTTATATATTATTTTTATTATATAAAAATGTAACTTTTCGAATTAACTCACTTTATTGTTGAGGTTGCAATATAGGGTGTACAAAAACCTTCCCCATTATAAACAACCGTCTCTTAATAGGTGCATGAGATCGCAAACGACATAAAGAAGGCATGGAAAGGCATGAAGGATGCTCAAGACTGGGGCCGCGTGCTCAACCAGCGCCAGAAGTTGTTTGGCTTAACAGTCGTGCCCTTTATTGACTTAAATAAACTAGTGCGCGAGTTCGAACCTTACAAGAACCTTTGGGTTACTTCCTCTGGTGAGTAAACGTTACTTCAATTGAGAACACGTTGGGATCATATTGATATGTCCACACCGGTGCACTTTCATGTCCATCTTCCTCTGAAAATAGTGGGGAGACAACAATATAGGTATATGCCCTTAGTGCACGCCAATTTGGCACGGGTGGGTTCATCTGCAACATTCTGTAGGTTTTACCAGAAAAAAGGCGGAAGATAAAGTTAAAACAATGGATTATATAGAAGATTATCGAATTTATTAACTGAATAAGGCGTAGTGGACATTGGACTGCATGCGTCTTATTGCAATCAATATTACATACGCATGACGTCAGACAAAAGTTGAAGACGCAAGATGAAATATGACAGCGCACTGGTCTAGACATTGTGTGACGTTTCCAACTCGCGCCATGGTGGTTAGGCGTCATGGTGGTCTTCGGCCTACACAATGTCATTTCAGGAGATCCCTGCCCTTTAATGTCTCATAATATATGAGAATAAGTAATAAAATATTAAATAATAATATAAGAAAGTAAATAGCCTGAAGTCGGAAACAAGGTAATAAAAACAAAAGCGTTGTTGCAGACTTCATGAAACACCAGGAGATGTGGTTTGACAACCCTCTGATGTACGTGGATGCTGACCAGATTGAACCGCTGGTCAATGATCTGTACAAGACCATCGTGCGATGCGTACGCACCTTCCACGACATGCCCAAGATCCAGGCTGTAGCTATTACTATAAAGGTATGCAAGGCCCATTATATTTTCTGAAGAACACTGCCTATTTTTTTTATCTCTGCGGTTCAGTCACTAGGACCGCGGGCGTTAGATAAGAAGTTGCCGGGGTTCGTTACTGATATAGCCAGGAAACTTAGCATTTCAAAATGTCTTGATGATGTGGGATATAGTACACCAGAATTAACTGCCACTCAAGAGCTTTAAATCGCAAAGATCTTAGGGGCAATGCCACCGTGCCCGTCACCTTGAGACATAAATTGACAAGTCCCATGCGCCTGTAATTTCACCAGCAAGCACCCTTACCTTTCAAAACCGGAACACAGTAATGCCGACATTACTGCTTGGCGGCAGAAATAGGTAAGATGGCACCCTGGACAAACTCCTTCACAAGTATCTCTACTGCTACTTCCTAGGTCGAGACCCGATAATTGGTGTGGTTGTGCTGTCACGTTATTATTGTTTAGTATATTTCAGTTAAACATAATATACACGGTGTAAAAAATCAATGGGTCATGAACGGGGACTACTTTTTTTACTATTATTATTAGTTTTTATATCCCCATGTGCTCTTTTTCGTGACCTTTTAAAAATTAATTTTTACTTTGATTTATTACTTAATTTATTTATTATTATTAAGTATTACATTTTCTTACCTACTTTTTTAAGTTTTTCCTATTCTACTTAACTTTTGCAAAGCTTCACCGAGCTGGAATTAATAAGAGGAGTGATTAACCTGTGCTCAGGAGGAGGGAGCCTGGTGATTAGTCATACAGTGGTATAACCGAGACTCTCACAATGTGCATAACAGTTACAAAACTCTGTGTTTTAGCCACAAGTAAGCCTTGTGATAATACACTATACATAAAACATATCAGGGGCGAGGCGTGAAATTGTCGTTAGTAAAGCCGGAGCAAAAGAAAAAACACTTACCTTGTGACAGTGTGACCTCCTTACATCGTCATCCCACCTTTTTATCGCCTTTCTCCGGTTCCTGGCCACTCGTGTTTATATTTAAATTTTGAATTGTTCCATAGCTCTTTTGCCTCGCATTCTGATTTTGTTTCGTTTCACCGTCACTCTCTGCCCGATCGCGGCGAACACGTATTCTCTTATTATTTTTTTGAACCGCTTACCAGTTACCAAAAATCTCTTGTGCGGTAAACATTTTCAATACCATAAATATTGTTAAAACTGGATTTATTACCACTAGTTCTTTACCCTTTTGAATTTTGAACTTTAAACGTACTCAGCAAGATGTACGGAGGCGCGCTGGCTGCCGAAGGTACTACTACTCTGCCTAACTAGGCCCTGGCTACGTTATAATCTTCAGAATATTCCAAGCGGAATCTACATTACAATCCACCAGCGTCAGCCGAGCGCGTTTCAACCTTAAGAAAAAGTGGCACCCTGGCGACACTTTAACACATTTTATTAGCACACAAATGTACTAGCATACTTCATTTCACTGGCTAACTTATTCTACACATAAAATTTAGCACAAAATGTAGTATTTCATAATATGTGGAAAATTTTAGGCACGCCGGTGAAAATCGAGTTACATGTATCCTCGCCACTGAAACATATACACAATCATAAGTCTCACTTAAGCTATACTTATATTCATATCCGCACATGCACGTACATAATTGAATAGGTTATTTAAGATGCACTATTCATACATACAATTCATTATTTCAATTCCTCCGTGCCTGCTCTGTGGCCGAATGGATATCATGCTGGTCTGCCATGCAGAAATAGAGAAATATTTGTATAGCCTACATTTATTTATTTCGTGAGATTGAGTGTACTTTCTGGTTGTCTATGTGTGTGCCCATGGATAACACAAACTCGAATTTTGGTTTTAATAACGTTTGTTCGAATTTTCATTACACCGAAAACCGAATTATAACGAAACCGTTGTTCTTTCAGGATATGTTGGATATTTACCACAAAGACACGATTAGGTTCGGTTAAGTTAAGTTAAGTTTAAAAGAAAAACATTTTCCTCACAAAATTACTTTCGAGGTTATGAAAATTCGAGCAATCGTTATTTCTGGAAAATGTCACTACGGACTACTCATAGGTAACCGTGACAATCATACTACTATAAATATAGTTATATTGTAACATTGATATTATTTATTCTGTGTAATAAATGAGCAGCTATAACCCGGTGGCAGAACGGGTGCTTCTTAATTGAAAGGTCAACGGTGTGAATTACCGTGTCGGCCTGTGTTCGAATTCATGTATCTATAACTTTAGTTTCTAAATAACGTAGTTGTGATTATTTACTAGTAATACCTCTCGCTAGCGGTGAACGAAAACATCCTAATGAACCTGCATTTTTTTATTATACCAAATAACGGAACGAGCAAGTCGTGCGCAGTGCAGCGCCACACAGTGCTCTGAATGCTTCATACATCTCTACAAATTGGCCGGACAGTGATAATAGCAATCATATTTCAGGAAATGATAGATACCTTCCGTCCTCTAATCCCGGTAATCCAGGCAGTGAGGAACCCTGGCATGAAGGATAGGCATTGGGACGAATTTATGGAGAAAGCTGGTAAGCAGACATTTCGACTGTAAACTGGCAACCGGTACTACCTAAATTTTGACAACTTTACAGGATGAAGAAATAGTTATTTTTGATACAATAATGGAAAGTTAGTCATTATAGACTATATACAGGGTGTAAATTTGAGACGGGGCAGCAAGGCCAGCTACCTTAATCGTTGTAATTACAGGAAAACGGTTCTAGAAGACTATCCATGAATTTTGAAGATATTTTGATTGGCATTCACAGATTTTGAAAAAATGGTACAGTCAGCCAGTTAGGCAATTTTTACAAAAAAAATTTTATGCCTTTCGATCCGGTCTCTGGCAAGGATCAACAGTCTCTATGGGACCTACTGAAGTAAGAGTACTCGAAATGGCAGAAATCGCAAAAAATCTTTTACCACACATTTTAAATGAAAAGTTTTTGTTAGAAACGATACTGGCCACTACTCTACAAATAAGACTTCAGTAAAACCAAATCATAATCATATCACTATTTTTTAAATCTGGAACAGCTTTGTTTTGTTTTGTTAATGGAGAATTGTCACTTTTAAGACGATTTTTAATCAAAATGTTCTCAAGCGAGGAAACAAATTAATGGGAACACATGATCCTATCAAATGGCCACCGCGTGGTCCTGATCTGACGCCCCTTGATTTTTTCTTTGGGGCTATGTAAAAAATTAAATGTATAAAAAAATACAACAGTGTTCAAGAATTGAAAGACGCACAAGCAGCAATTTTCAATAGAATCCATCTGAGTAGAATTTCAGCCGCTACTTGCTCTTTGCGGAAGAGAGCGAATGGATGCATCCATCAATCAATTCGAGCACTTATTATCATAGACTTTTGATATTATTTTGATATTTTGCTTTTCGTTATTGTTTTTATTTTGAAATACATAATACGTTGTCAATTTGTTAGTTTCCATATTGTTAGCTACCGTAACTACCTGGAATAACTGATTTCTAAATAAGTCCCTACAAAATGTATGGTAAAAAGTTTTTTGCGATTTCTGACGTTTAGAGTACTCTTACCTCAGTTGGTCCCATAGAGTCTATTGATCCTTACCACATACCGGATCAAATGGCATAATAAAAAGATTTGTAAAAATTATCTTGCTGACTGTACCATATTTTCAAAACCCGTGAATGCCAATCAAAATATCTTCAAAATTCATGGATAGTCTTCGAGAACCATTTTCCTGTAACTACAACGATTAAGGTAGCTGCCCTTGTTGCCGCGTCTCAAATTTACACCTTGTATATAAGACTCGAGACAAGTGAAAATGACAAATCCGCACGTGTATCAAACGACGACGTTTTTTAATACATTTGCGAAAAAACTACATTGAAAGTTAAATAAAACAGTATTTAAAAAAAAGTAAATGAAAAAGGCGGGAATGTAAATGAAAAAAAAGTTACT
>NW_020653561.1:250907-265495 GCF_003589595.1 Hyposmocoma kahamanoa | reverse complement strand
ACATAGAGTAATATAAAATCCTAGATATCGGTTAGATAGTCTATGATGATCTATTACATGAGTGAATAAGTAACTTTAAAATGGTCGGGGTCGACATGTGTAACAAAAATATTTTAAAACTACGTATTTTTATTTAATAAACTAGATGCTATATACATGACGCAAAAAATTTTCTTCTTCATCCTGTAAAGTTGTCAAAATTGCTATAATACCGATTGCCAGTTCACAGTCGATTTCTAATGGTAGCCCTAGAGGTAGTCATTATTACAATAGCAGATAATGTAATACATTATTCTTACGCGATGTTATTATGGAACAACTATCTAAACTGCTGTTGTTATATTGCTGTTCTGCTGTTATGCTGTTATTGCTATTAGGATTGTATAGTTCATGAATTACAAACTGTTAGGAATATTTTCCCGACCCTGACCGACATGAACCAGTTCGTCTTGCGCGGTTTTAATAGTTCATCGTTCTTTTTAGTTCAGTACAAACTAGGAACTGTCTGCGTTGATAGTTCACCTGTCTTTTATTCAGTAGGAACGGTGCGAGAGGGTCAATAGCGATTTTTCACTCCTTTTAGTACAAGTTCGAGTGGGATACACGATTGAACGTTGCAAGCTCGTTCTGAATCTCTAATACGTATCTACATTATGTATATATGTAAGCTTGCAAATAAGTAAGTGCTCATATTTTTTGGTAGGTGTGGTAGGTATCTGTATGTATAATATCAACCTACTACTTGTACAAGTATATGAAATAATTGTACCTAAATATTGATTTTTAAACTCACGATTGTAACTGCAGTTCTTGTTTTGTAAAAAAAAAGATATTTAGTTACAATGACAGTCTTTACACCTGTAAAATATTAAGGAAAATCAAATAATACGGTTCCATACAAATTGTATTTTTAAATATTTAGTATAGTGTACTTTTGACCTCATAATACCAGAAGTCCATAGTAGTTCATGTGAATAAAATTGCTAGTTTGGAGCGGTCGTTCAATGTCCGAGCAAGGACAAGACGAACTAACGAGCTGAAGAACTTAATGAACTAAATGAACTAGAAGGCTGACCCAGTTTAGTTGACCGATTGAACTAACTAGGATCGCCCCCTCTGCGGACCGATCAGACACAAGTCTAATTGCTATTATGCAATAGCCAAAAGCTGTGAGAAAGAAATAGCGCTACTCAAATGATTTGACGACGCTACGATTTGCATATCTTACTTTTATAATCCTTCAGTGCACAAATAAAGTTTTTCTCATTTCATATTTTATTGTTATCTATTATCTATCTTCTTGTTGTAAGTCACATATTTGAAACTACGATATTGTGCATTACGTTATTGGAATAATGTTGATTTTAATATTTGATATCGATAGACAGTTAATAATATCAATGAATTTAAAATACACTAGTGTAGAAACAGCAACTTTGTTTTGGTTTTTTGGTAAACGGTTATAGTCCAGCACAGCAGTAGCATTATAACAATATCAAATTTGTTTTCATTGCGTTAACGTTTTTATCAGCGAATAACAGGTTACAAAATCAGCGGAAAAAGCGTTCGAAAATATTCTATTCATATTATTTATAATATTGGTTTCCGAGTTTCCGAGTACGGCTATCTTCTAAAGTCTTTTCAGAGTCCAGACTATGCTAACATTTTAATGTTTTATTGTTCTTATTGCTCAAAACATAAGCTTTTATTGTGTTTCTTCTAAGGTATACAGGTAACAATGAACGACAAGCAAACGTTCCAAATGTGCCTGAAACAAGGCATGGGCACCCATGCCGAGTTGATCGCGGAAATCAGCGAGCTTGCCAGCAAGGAGTACGTCATCGAACAGTCGCTTGACAAGATGCTTGGAGAGTGGGGCAACAAGATTTTGGAGCTCACGCCTTATAAGCAGACTGGTATGTTACTTGTTATTAGAGTTGTATAAATTAAAAAGTAAACAACAAAAGCCAAAATGTTTTACTTTAAGTTCAAGTTTGCTGGCAGTATTCCGATGTACACAATACTACTTGTAATTTTTTTTCTGTAATTTCGATAATTTAGTAACAAATACAATTCAATATAAAAAAGTTAACAATTACAGTTGTACACACAATATAAGTAGATTTTATTACTAAAACAATCAAAATGGCAGCCGGTAGGCATTTATACAAGATGGCCGTCATACAAATCTCTAATTGTTTTGTAATTCTTTTCATAATTATACCATTTTCTAAAGGTACCTACATAATGAAGATTGCAGACGAAACACTTCAGCTTCTCGACGAGCATATCCTGCAGACACAACAACTTGGTTTCAGCCCTTTCAAGGCTGCCTTCGAGCTACGCATTCAGGAATGGGAGGACAAACTACGGCTCACACAGAGGGTTGTTGACCAGTGGATAGAAGCCCAGAAGGAATGGATGTATTTGGAGCCAATCTTCACGTCTGAGGATATTGCGCGGCAGTTACCCGTGGAAACGAAAAAGTATCAAACCATGGAGCGCATCTGGCGTCGCATCATGACCACCGCTTTCTCTTGCAATAAAGTGATGGTAATCTGCCCTGATAGTCGTCTCTATGACAGCTTAATCGAAGCACGCCACCTCTTATCAATAGTATCCAAAGGCCTCAACGAATATATGGAGCTTAAGCGACTACGGTTTCCACGATTCTTCTTCCTCAGCGATGATGAGTTGCTGGAGATCTTGTCTCAGTCGAGAAATCCGAAAGCTGTACAGCCACATTTAAGGAAATGCTTCGAGAACATTGCCAAAGTAACGTTCGAATATGACCTAAAAATAACGCAAATGCACTCGAGTGAGGGTGAGATAGTCGACCTTAAATATAAATTCTACCCGAGCTCTAACGTCGAATGCTGGCTGCTGCTTTTAGAAGACACAATGAGACATTCGGTTCGCCTGACGCTGGTGGAAGGTCTGGAAGAACTTTGGCGCATACCGCGTGACCAGTGGGTGCTGCGCTGGCCGGGTCAGGTGGTCATCGCAGGCAGCCAAGTGGCCTGGACGGCAGGGGTGGAGGAGTCTTTGAAGGAATATCGCCTCGAAGAATTCTACTACGAGATGCTGGCTTGCCTAGACAGTCTCCGTGCCCTTGTGAAGGGCGAATTGACTTACTTCCAGCGTGAAATCCTCTGCGCATTAATCGTAATCGAAGTGCACGCGCGCGACGTCACCAGCATGCTCGTTGAAGAGGGTGTCAAGTCAATCACGGACTTCCAGTGGACTTGCCAGCTCCGATACTACGAAGTAATAAAAGCCCCGTATCCTCTAGAAGAAGGCGAATCTGCGGAGATCTACCAAGACGAGGAGCGTCTTGATACCTCGGCATATTACCGCCAGTTCAGCCTCAACAGCTGCGATGTACGCGCGCTCAACTCCTGTTTCATGTACCAGAACGAGTATCTGGGAAACAGCGGTCGCCTGGTGATCACGCCGCTAACGGACCGCTGCTATTTGACGCTGATGTGTGCCATGCACTTGAAGTTCGGTGGTGCACCCGCCGGGCCCGCTGGAACCGGCAAGACCGAAACTACCAAGGATTTGGCAAAGGCACTTGCAGTGCAATGCGTGGTGTTTAACTGCTCAGATCAGTTGGACTACATGGCCATGGGGAAGTTCTTCAAAGGCCTCGCCGCGTCCGGTGCGTGGGCATGCTTTGACGAATTTAATAGAATCGACATTGAAGTGCTATCTGTCATTGCACAGCAGGTTGTAACAATTCAAAAGGCCCAGATAGCTCGCTTAGAGCGTTTCATGTTTGAGGGTACTGATTTACCACTCAAGGCCTCCTGCTCAGTCTTCATTACTATGAACCCGGGCTATGCTGGTCGTACAGAGTTACCAGACAACCTTAAAGCACTGTTTCGTCCGATCGCGATGATGGTGCCTAACTATACACTCATTGCCGAAATTTCGCTCTTCTCATTCGGCTTCAGCGAAGGCAAAGTTCTAGCAAACAAGATTACTACCACATTTCGGCTCTCTTCAGAACAGCTGTCGTCACAAGATCACTACGATTTCGGCATGCGAGCAGTGAAGACCGTGATCACGGTGGCAGGCAACCTAATCCGGCAGATGCCCGATGGCGACGAACGGCAGATTGTGCTGCGCTCGTTGAGGGATGTCAATGTACCCAAGTTCCTGGCCGACGATCTTTTGTTATTCAATGGTATAATATCGGATCTGTTTCCGCGCGTGGATATCCCCATAGTAGACTATGGTATCATGGAGACGTCCATTCGCAATCAACTTATAAAGCGCGGTTATGACGACCTTTACACGTTTATATTCAAGATCATTCAATTATACGAGACGACTGTGGTGCGCCACGGTCTGATGCTGGTTGGGCCTGCAGGCTCGGGTAAAACAAAGTGCTACGAAATACTCCGTGACGCCCTAACGGCAATCAAAGGCAAGCTCGCCCCAGACGGATTCCCTTTCACGCCCGTGCACACGTTCACGCTCAACCCCAAGTCCATCACCATGGGGCAGTTGTATGGACAGTTCGACATGCAGACGCATGAATGGACCGACGGCATTTTGTCCAATTTGGTCCGCGCGGGAATCGCAGTAGAAGACATGGACAAGCGCTGGTACGTGTTCGACGGGCCAGTGGATGCCGTCTGGATTGAAAACATGAACACTGTGTTAGACGACAATAAGAAACTCTGCTTATCGAGCGGAGAAATAATGAAGATGACTGACCGTCAGAGGATGATCTTTGAAGTGGCAGACTTGGCCGTGGCCTCTCCTGCCACCGTATCACGATGCGGCATGGTCTATGTCGATACGAAGGTCGTGGGACTGCCTCCACTGATTAATGCCTGGTTGAAGTCTAATTTACCACCGGTAAGACATTTTAATACACAATAGGTATAGGAATAGGTAAAAGCCAGTGTATGAATATGAAGGAAATGTGAAATCAGCCTGCAAAATTTGTATAAACAATCCATTTTTTGCACTTCAGTAACTTTGTGCTTTAAGATAGGTACGAGTTTGAGAAAGTCTGGCGACGATATTATGAATAATCCCTTTTCACCGTATTTCTGATACTTCTTTTATAAGTAGTTAAACTTTTTTTGCAAGAGTTAAACTTACAAGAGCTGAAAGCTTTGAAAGGTATCTTTAAAGGAATGTCACAAACTTACTTTGGAAAAAACCTGTTTTAATAGCCTAGAGGTAACCGTACTCACCTTTTAAACATTTCCAGTGCGAATTTTGGAATTGCAAATCGAAGTATCAAGTTGTATTGTTGAACATGGAAATAAAATAATAGACTCAATGCTACAGAGCCACCAAATTATTAATGACATGACTGTCGCTAGTATTTTTTAATTACGTTTGTGAACGTGGCAGCATTAATTTCTTTTCATCATACTTGCTCATAAACAGAGTCATGACATGCAGGCAAAATCGACAGTAACTTACCAAATTGTGTCCACGGGCTTTTTATTACATTATCGCTCTATGGATTTTTTCGTTAAAATTAAGCAAAACGTTTTTATGCTCGAAAAATCTGAACGCATAAATTTGAAATATAAAAAAAACGAAATATTTGCAATTTAACTATATTTTACTAAATTTTTTTTGAGAATTCAAATTCTACAGTGTTTCTAGAATTTGAAAATTACTTATATTATATCTAATACATTTTGGGTGCACGCGTCTGTGCTTATTGTAACATTTTAGATCGAGTAAAGAGAGTACCTATCTATGGAAGAATAGCAGGCAATCTGTTTAAAAAAAAACACGCAAAAACCGGCCATTAACAAAATCCATAAATATACTGTTGTGTACCGATATTTACTTATAAAATAAATAAATTATCGTTGTATCTATTTCCTCGCAAGTGTCATGAAAACCATTGTATGTAGCACGGGCGGTAAAAATTACAAACCTCGAGTCGTTAAAAATCTAAGCCCTCGGCTTCGGGCTTCTAACAAACTCTCGTTAGTCATTTCGGTGGTGTGGGAAAAACAGCAAAACATCTAATTACAAAACAAACGGAATCACATTTCATCAGTAAATTAAATATTAGATATGTAATTTTGCTGTTTTCGTCCATTATAGCAAAGCTCAAGTTAACTGGTTGATTTGAAGTGAAACAATTGCCGATACCCGTCAATTGTTTCGAATTCGGGCTGGTCAATCAGGGCTCAGTTGGCACCGTAATGATTTGGCAGAATGGTTTTTAAACAAATTAAATGACATTTCATCTCCATTTCTGGTTATATACTCGATGATTTTATACAATAACAGTACAATATATTTGACAGATGGCCGACAATATCCGCAAGATTCTCCCTAATCTCATTAACACATATGTGTATCCTGCATTAACACTGCTAAGGTCGAAACTGACCGAGCTCGTAACGTCAATTGACTCACAGTTAGTGCTCAAGTTCTTGGAGCTGTTGGACTATCGACTGCGACCGCTAACTGGAAAGGATGATAGACCGCCACCAGGGCCACCTTTCTTGGCGCTTATGCGTTAGTATATTAAACCCAAATTTCATTTAAAGCGCTGAGTTTACTCAGAGTTAGTTCTGCTAATATTTTTAAGCGACGCGCCTGTCCAGCTACAGTGCCGTTCAGAGTTTTAAATCGCAAAGATCTGAGAGGAACTGCCACTGCGCCCGTCACTCTGAGACATAAGTTGGCAGCATGTGCCTGAAATTTCACCAGCACCCTTACCCTTCGAAACGCAGTACCTAATGCTCACATTCTCTGCTTGGCGTCAGAAACAGTTAGGAGCTCCACTGCTACATCAAAATGATAAATAAGCGTTGAAACATCTCAAAAATTTAAGAACATTTTGCAACGACTTGGAATGATAGATTAATAATGTTACGGAAATATACCGTACCATTTATATCTCTCGCTTAGATGGCTTTTCAGCTATCATGCGAAAAAGGGCGGCTTCTTTGTTGCGCAGGATTCGGGGCGGCGATAACAACCTCCTGAGTATAATTGCAAACCGTGTACAGGGTTGCTTCCTAGATCACTGGTCTAGGATGCACATTGGTTTTGTGGCCTATAATAATAAATTGTAAAATAAGCAATTTGTAATACTAACCCTATTTTTAAGTGTTTTGTTACTAACCCTTATGGACTTAGTCCGAAATAAAGAAATATTTTTTTTTTTTTTCTATAGTATCATGAACATTTAGTAGCAGTAGAGCTCCTTGTGAATGTTCGTTCAGGGAAGTACTGCCATCTTACCTATTTCTGCCGCCAAGCAGTAATGTAAGCATTATTTTGTTTCGGTTTTGAAGGGTACTGGTGAAATTACAGCGTCGGGCGCAGCGGCAGTGCCCCACAGATCTTTACGATTTGCACTGCTATTATTATGGACAGGCATTTAGCTTACCATCTTGTTTGTTGACTTCTTTTTTTCTTTTCTTTTTAAACGCGCACACTCAACATGGCCGCGCACTAGGGAAACCCTGTGTCGCGGGTGCCATGGACATACATATAGACTACCACAAATTACACCCAAACTCACGAGAGAAATAAATGTAGGCCATACAAATATTTCTCCCGGTCCGGAAATCCAACCTGGGACCTCTGCGTGGCAGTCCGGCATGGTAAAAGTTCGGCCACGGAGGCAGTTACTGGTTCGTCCCGTCACTTGTTATTATAAAAAAAACATTGATGTCAAAAGTTAATCCATTCCATCCATCCAGGCAATCACTCCTCTTTTCAAAAACCAAATATTATCTTCAACTTTTAGATCATAGCCTAACTAACCTAATAACTGCCTCCGTATTATCTTCAACTTTTAGATCATAGCCTAACTAACCTAATAACTGCCTCCGTGGCCGAACGGTTACCATGTCACGCAAATAAATAAATAAAATTAAAATTACCACTAAATAATAATAACTAATTGAAAACACTTTTCTTGTATATTAACACAAAAAATCACAAAGAATAAAATTCTAGTAGTTTATATAGATAATTTAGGTATTTGTTTAAAAAGCATCATGATCCCCAATTGCTTTCGGGGCAGTAGGGTTACTGCCCCCATACTCTTCTGCGCCCACTGGGGCGGTAGGGATCACGGAAACGAAACTATCGGTATCAATTCGCTGCAGCGCGGCTGGCGCCGGTGTGGGTGGTATGGGCCGTGATCTGGTCAATAGGCGCCACATGCGACCACAACGGACGCGCTATCTTTTCTGACTTCATCCGCCAAATTACCAACGAAAACGATCTTAAGCCGCTATTCCCCAAGGAAGGTCGCGTTTATGACTATACGTGAGTATTGAAAGAAACCTCTTAATTTTACTCCTAGTGTCTGCAAATGCGAGTACTTATGCTATTTTGTATACCTAAGGGTCGAAACACAAAACAGCGAATCGGCGCGATGCGAATTCGCAACGCAGAAAAATGCAACGCGAATTGCTGCGATTCGATTTCAGAGTTCGGGTAACTATTCCTTCGACGGTCGTCAACGATACTCAACGTATGGTTTAAACTAGGTAGCGACATGGATCGTAATAATCTCAGCAGAGAGTATTAAAAAAACCGGCCTCAAAAGTACGTGGCATTACGTCTATTTGCTAAGTTTTATTGAAATATCCTTAAATTCTGAAATAGAGATAATAAAAAATCGGTTCTCACTACTCAAAGAACATTGAGAGAAAAACGCCTTGAATTGGAGAAATAGCAAAATCAACCATTAAAATAATTGCTCCTTAAAAAAATTTAAACGCTATTTATAAAAATGAATCTTCATGCGTGAACAGCCACCCTTATAGATGGATGATTTACTTCAAAATTAAATGGGACCACTATGGAAGTACCCCCTTTCCAACAAAAAAAGAATCATGAAAATCGGTTCACAAATACCGAAGTTATCGCGTAACATACATACAAAAAAACATACAGTCAAATTGAGAACCTCCTCCTTTTTTGAAGTCGGTTAAAAAGAGCACTGCTGTGAGGCATAGGAAAAAAACACAGAGAAGATTAACATCACCGGAATACACGATGCGGAGCAATTCGCAAATTCTTGCGATGCGTCATGCGAGCTCGTAGATTCTGCGATGTGACATCGCATCGCAGTCTTGTGTGTCGATCCTTAGTCCATTAGTACGAAATCGTTGCCTTAGTTTCTCAAAGTCGTACCTTAAAGTCCAAATTTACTGAAATACAAAAAATTTATTGTATATACAAATTTTCCAGGCTAATTTCTCCCCAATATTCTTAAAGTAATGCATCCAAGTTAACACCCTTGATAAGAAATTTAAAATAAATAAAAAGTTTTGCCATCTCCTGAATAATAACTCTTTATTCGAGTTTGAGAAAGTAATACCATTCGAGTTCAGTGATTACTACGATGTGGTTGCGTTTGAGCGAAGACGTTCAATGGTCAATGGCGAGGCTACTGTCGCCCACGAGGAATTTGATAATGTCTTTCGATAATGGAGTCTTCAAGACGAGAAACTCTCTTCATATAAATAGGCCTTTAAAATGCAATACAGATTATGTATTCCGTTTTGTGCTTGACTATCAATTGTATTTGGATACGGTACGGTTTTCTCGAATTAATGTGATTTAATGAAAATCAGGGTATTGAAAGATACGTCAGCTATTTAACTTTGTATTCACAGGATTGCGTAATCGATATCGATGCGTTGTCGATAGTTTTATCGATAGATCGTGAAATTTGAATTGTGAACGTTACGACGTTCTAATGATAAATAATTGTGTTATCTTCTTTATCTAAATTAATTTAAATAAATTTTTATTCATATACATTTTAACAAGAATTAAAATGACACATAAAAAACTTCAAAATATATCTCCTCTTTGTATTTTTCATGATAATAAATGGGTCGAGGATGATTCAAATGAAACAATTCAGCTATTTATAGTATAAGCGTGACCAATATTTACTCGATAGTCGATAGAATCGACTGCAATCACTAACTGCTCGCAAGCGGGCAACACTTTTGCGCAATGAATTGTCAGTTTACTCCATCTTCAAAAAAGACATCTATAATCTTGGGTTCAACAAAATTGTACTAACAAATATCATGCACGTAGTGTCCACGACGGAGGCTTCACAGACCTTACTGAGGACGGCGAGCCGGCATCACCTTTCTGGTATAACTGGATGGCCAATCTTGAGCGTTACGTGGTCGACCCAGAGTGGCAATATGCAGGTTAATAACGTCTATATGTACGGGAAAGAATTTGGAATGGTAAAAGAGCTGCATACCAGGCAGAAATAAAAGTAACAATATCTCCGAAATTCTTCGTTTTTTTAAATTATTTACATAGAATTCCTAAATCGATTGATAGGATTCCGACAAGTTTTTAAAATGTATTTTTAATAATAGATCTGTGAGGAAGATTAGAACACAGACTTTTAAACCAACTAGAAATTTTGTCTAAGATTCCTTGACTTACTTTTTCTTAATAGACATTGAGGTACCGACAATGGACAACGTCCGCAGCGCGGCTTTACTCGGATACAAGGTCGCCAATTACAACCATGTGATCTGTGTGGGGCCCACCGGCACCGGCAAGACTGTCACCATAACTAGCAAGCTCACAAAGGGACTACACAAAAAGTTTATTTGCGAGTTTATTGTGTTTTCTGCGCGTACGTCATCCAATCAAACGCAGGTAATCTTTAAATACTTATACTAATAGAATTACAAGCATTTTTATAATTATGTGCGAGCTGTCTACTTGCGAATGTAGGTTTCTTCAATTATTATCAGATAGATTTATTGAAATAGCAACTATAAGTAGCAGTAGAGCTCCTTGGCAAAGAGTTCGTCCAAGGAAGTACTGCCACGTTACCTATTTCTGCCGCCAAGCAGTAATGTCAGCATTTCTGTGTTGCGTAAGCTGCTGGTGAAATTACAGGCACATGAGACTTGTCTCAGAGTGACGGTCGCAGTGGCAGTGCCCCTGAAATTTTTGCCATTTAAAGTTCTGAATGGCAATGCAAATGTTATGGACAGGTTGAATAGCTTACCATAAGACGCACGATTTGTCCGTCCAAAAACTAAACTAACTACAGAAAACTATCTGCTTCTTCTGTCTTGGTACATACTGCTTAACATCTTAAGAATTTTTGGATAATCGTGTGTCTTTGCATTTTTTTTTTGCACTGGCAATATTATCCCATAAGCCTTCAGTCAAGTATTCTTTTGTCCTTAAACCAGATTTGTTACTGAGAAGTTCTGGCAGAACTGATAAAAATAAATGTTCTATTATTTGCGGCGATTGTCAGGACGTAATAGACGGCAAACTGGAGCGTCGCAAGCGTGGCGTGTTTGGCCCGCCACCCACCAAGAGGCAGGTGTTCTTCATCGACGACCTCAACATGCCCGCGCTCGAGGTGTACGGCGCGCAGCCACCCATCGAGTTGCTCCGCCAGTTCATGGACTTCTCGGGTCTGTTAAGAATTGTTGAAAGTGATTGTGGCTGTTCCTTGAATAAGTCGGTATTTTTCGTTGGAATTTTGTTTCTATGTACCAAAGGAGGAAGGATGATTTGTGCATCTTTAATCCTCCTCCTATCGTACTCTTGTGACCGAGATGGTTGATAAAGCTTTGGAATGGTAGAGGGATTGTCCCAATTGGATTATAGAAATATAAGGGTTATTTTTAAAATACTAACAACCTCCCAGGGCTATATTACTAGCATCATAAACAACAACATTTATGATCCATGACTCCATTCCATTCCAATCCAATTTCCACTGAAAGAAACTTGAGAGGACCAAAATCGCGCTGTAATAAATATCACGTGAGATTTGTTGCAGGCTGGTATGATCGTCAAAACATTGGCGAATTCCGCCTTCTGGTGGACGTGGGCATCGTGGCGGCCATGGGCCCGCCAGGTGGCGGACGCAACCCCGTTACGATGCGGCTCATGAGGCACTTTCACTACATTTCCTTTACTGAGATGGAGTATTCGAGTAAGGTACATCCAGCCACACCAACCAACCTACAGGAACTATTAAAGATACTTAATCTCCTTTAATATTTTTCAAGGAATAAATCATTTTTATGTGAAATTACTCCACTAGTTTGTTGGGGCTGGTAGCTGTAAAGGTGTCTAACTGGCTGACGAAATACTTTCAGAGATTTCTCATACATGGCGCTACGTCTAAAAAGTGGTTGAAAAACAACAAGCACATAGAAAAATTCGTGAAGTCCGCTAGTTCGTTCCGTGGCTTAGTTAGTATAGCGTCTGCCACGGTATGCTAGAAGACGTCGATTCGAATCCGACCGGATCGAAGGATTTTTTTCTGAGTGTTCGATCTTTGTATTAATAATTATGACAAACTAGTGGAAATATTTCACATAAAAATAATTGAATATCAATTCAATAAAACTTTATAATAAATCGTTTATTGTAGGCCAATAATTTTGGGCAGTGAGCATCCATTCACTGTGTCTTTAGTATCATCTTTCACATCTCATTTGTAGTCTATGGTGATTACACGATTACTATTTCAATATTCCGTAGCCATGAGTCTGTCTTTCTAATGTGTGACAAGCCCTATCCTACGTGAGTTAACTCTCTCTCTCTCTGCGACTGTTTTCTGTTCAAAACAAGAGGTACGGTACAGCTTACTGCAAAACATTTCCTGGATATTTGACGAGTCTGGATCCATTAAAGTATAGTCCTTTTGCAAACGTTTGTGAATTGCTCGTCTTAAATAGGACATAATTTAATAACAACTTATTTAGGTAGTCTATATAACCTCGCCACGTGAGTCACTTTCAATTCGCGTACTAGAAACATACAGATTTATTTTAAATTGTGCAAAATTCTGTCTGAAAATCTAGAGGAAGGAATATCTTATCTTTTGTTTTATTTGTGATGAACCCGCCCAAGATTTTCATAACGCAAAGCAGCACTGCAGTGTTTCAGACTGAAGGCTTGGGAAAGTTAGGCAAGAAATCTAAGATTTTATGTCCCACAGCAGCCAACAAACATGCTATTTTAGCGCAAAAATGTGTAGGCTTCGGTAAACTGACTAACAGTTTGAAATAAAAAATAAATAACAATAGAACCAGCCATTTACATACATTCTAATTCACATACCTACTTCGGGTGGATTCGAGTTGTGTCTACATTAATAAATTCTTAACTGGTGTAGGTGTAATTCGTAACAGTATAGGTAATTACATTGTTTCATTCCATCCATTCCATCCGTATAGATATATGGATGTGAGTTTTTATCGTTCCAGTACACAATCTTCAGCACGATTCTCAAATCTTGGACTAAAAACTTCGCATCCAACGTGACAGTCCGAGAAGAACCCATCTTAAAGGCTTCCATCGAAATATTTAGCAGCATGGTTGAGGAGTTGTTGCCAACCCCCGCCAAGTCTCACTACACTTTCAACTTGAGAGATTTGAGTAAAGTCTTTCAAGGCATATTGATGGTGAAACCTGATCAAATCAAAGTAAGTTGTGAATGTGATTCTTTACCAAGTATTATTCGCTGTAGTTCTTTAAATTCCTGTTGAGCTTGTTTTTTTCCCTGTGGTGCCACTAGAGTACTAGCTCAGCAGTATTTTCAGGGGTCTTGTAAAGGATACAAATAGAAAACATGGTCCAAAGATAATCCGTGAGTTTTTTTAGATTGGTTTCATTGAGAACATTGGTGTGCAAAGCGTGCAGACCGCATTCAGCCAGCGCATATCTAGGACCAGAAATGGTTTATTTTTCAGCCTCCCCTTACAGCAAAAACCGATGTGACGACATCAGTGATACTCGAAGAGATGTCTCTGCACTTTTGCAACGTACATCTGGGAATTTCTACCGGAAATGCAAATTAAAATAAATAATACAAGTCTTTACAAATTAAAAGTCTCCTAGAGATGATTAGGAGTTCTCGTAGAAATGTCATTGGTTGCGCATACGAAATACAAAAGTTCACACTTGATTTAAGATCTCGCGTCACGATTGTTGTAGGAGGAAAATGACGTGATAAGACTGTGGTACCACGAGCATCAGCGAGTATACCAAGATCGACTAGTCAACGACGAAGACCGCCGGTGGTTTGTTAAGTAAGTATGAGTGATTAACAGTACCATTCACTCCCGGAATAGACGAGCGTGTATAAAAGTACAAATGAGAACAAAGAAAGACACCCAGAATCTTGACATAATGTCGGTCTAACTTCTGTCTGGATCCTGTTAAATAAAATAAATTTAAATACTCTTAAAAAATTTAGATACTCTTATCGCTGGCCCGATAAACCTTGTACAATTAATCGTACATATCATTTAAAAATAGAACATTAGTATCCATTATGCAAACCTGTGCATAATATGCTTGCAACCATTGACTTACAAATAAATGGACGACGGGTCTAATACAAAAACCACGAAAAAAATGTCCCAAGTCAACCTATTTAAACGTAGTGACATGTAAAGGAATATGAAAAAGCTAAAACGTTGAATTTAAATTGTAATGTCATCGCAGTACTGTCTAATTTTGCTCGCTTCGCTGTCTGTTGAACAAACGAAGACTAAAGCGTGAATGACGCTCTGTATACGATTTTAACGCCCTATAAGTTCGGA
>NW_020653561.1:168365-225907 GCF_003589595.1 Hyposmocoma kahamanoa | reverse complement strand
TTTAATAAACCAGATGCTATATAAATGATTTTTTTCTTCATCCTGTAAAAGTCTCAAAATTGAGATAGTACCGGTTGCCAGTTCACAGTCGATATTTCAAATTTTCGATATTGAATATTTATACAAGTGTCGCCATCTACAGTTTTAAATATGTACTAAAGTTAATTTGCATGAATTCTTTTGTACCCTGTGGTGTCAAAGTAACGTGTGGCTAATGGTGAACGATACGCCTACCTATAATAGTTGCAGTTATACTAAGAGCTTTAATTAGGTACTTACTGCTTGATTCTGCGCACCTTACTTAGACTTAAGATGATAACACCCGTGTGCCTAGAATTTTTCTATAGTCGGTCTTTTTCGAAGACGGAGTAAAATTGTGGGGTTGCCACGTTTCATAAAATTTTAAATAGTTATGTAGCTGTTGTCGGTAGTTTTATCGATAGATTTTGAAGGAACATAAAATTTTGCAAAAATGACAGAATTGTGAATGTTACAACGTTCTAATGATTGCCAATTGCGTTATTGCCTACTTTATTCTTAATTTGACAATTGGCCTACTAATATCGACATCATTTCTTATTCATAGAAATAGAAATAGAAATTATTTATTCAATGTAAAGCACAGCACACATACAATTTACAAACAAAACAAAAACATAAAAAATAGAAGAAAGAAAGATAAGGGAGACAGGATGTGTGCTGTGCAGCCACTGAATCCGTCATCCACTCAGCTATTGTCGTCTCACTGAAAGTGTGGTACGACGCTGATTTTCAGTGGATTCGGCGATGATTCGTGCGGCACGGAACACAGTGGACGTCACAAATATACAAATTGAAAATTAACAAATACTTTTTTTTTCTTTGTTTGTTGTATTTATCCAAACTTTAAATTGTATCAAATTATATATATTAAAATGTATAAAATATTAAATTTATTGCCCTTAACTAATTTACAATCATAATTACAGTAATAACAATTAACTGAAAAATAAATTATAACTTAACCTGCTAACATGCTAACTCGACACATAAACAGCTACGCTGGAGATTGCTGGGCGTTAAGTAAATATGCCTTGTATAGTTTTTTAAAAATATATAATGAAATTCATATACATCTTAACAAGAATACTCGGATTCGATTATCTGTATTGAATTAAAACGAAAATCTTTAAAATATGTCTCCTATTTGCATTTTTTATCATTAGAAAAATTGACAATTCAAATGAACTTGTGCTCAGTAACTGGATGAATAACGGGTCGAGGATAATAGAAATTAAATAGTTCGGATATTTATTCCATAAGCGTAACCAATATTCAGTCGATACTCGATAGAATATTTATTGACTGCAATCACTAGCTGCTCGCAAGCGGGCAACACTTCACTATGAACTGTCAACTCCGCCTTCAAAAAGACCGACTATAGCATCCTTACCCATTTGAACCGTAACGCAGAAATGCACACATTACTGTTTGGCAGCAGAAAACACATTACTGCTTGGCAGCAGAAATAAGCATGAACAAAAAGTCTACTCCTACTGACGTAGTCTTTCTTATACTGTGATTAGAAAATTCTTACCCGAAATACTAGCCTTTTGAGGACCGAATGTAACCCGTGACAACGATCTGTGACAACCCTATCCACGGGATATCCGTGTGTTTGCACAGGTTATAGTGCTCTTCCGGTATACCCTGGGGGTTGGTGGGAGGGTCACTGTAACCAAAACTTATGTAGAAATATAAAGGAATGTGGTGACTGATGACAAGGTAGTAATTATACTTTGGTGCAGGTGTCAAAGGCGTGCATGTCTCTATGCATGTGGGTGCACGCCATGTACAAGTTCTATCACGTGAACAAGGCCGTAGCGCCCAAGAAAGCCGCTCTGAAGGCTGCCGGTGAAGAGTTACAAGCTGTCCAAGGTTTGTCTTATTTCTCTGTTCGAACCCACACCCGATTATGTCAATAAGGATTTTAGGGTGTTTAATCATTATAATGATCGGAATAGGGTTTTCCAAATGAGTAGATAAATGTCTACATGTTACACCACCAAACATTAATAAATTACTTTTTTCGAGTTCCGGAGTTACGGAAATAGTTTTACTATATCGTAGGATAAAACTATTCATCTAGAAAGCTGAAGTAGGAATAAACGGTAATAACAGTGGCACCATGTAAAAAAATGCACAAAGTAACTAAAATAAACATTTTTAATAAGCTACAAGCAATGGCTGGTCTTAACCAATACGGATATTGTAGATACCTTTATATTCATGGAATATAAAAAACGTGGTTACCACTACAAGCAAGTAAAACCATATTGTAATTAATTTACACGTCATAACGTGGCATCGATTATATAACCAGAAATAGAGACGAAATAAGGGCCTATATTCCTGGTAACACATTAGCGATACAGCTCTTATAAATATCAACTCTCGTTTGTACTGAAATATAGACAGGCCAACTACTGACCTGTGCGTACGTCTCCGTATATTCCAAAAAATATTCTGTATTTATTGTAATAAAGACAATATCTCTAACAGTGCCGTGCTGTTCTATTCGGTGATGTGGGAAAAACAGCAAAACGTCTAATTACAAAACAACGGAATCACATTTCATCGGTAATTAAATATTAAATATGTAATTTTGCTATTTTCGTCCATTATAGCAAAGATCAAGTTAACTGGTCGATTTGATGTGAAAAAAATTGACGACACCCGTCATTTGTTTCGAATTCGGGCTGGCCAATCGGAGCGCAGTTGTCACAGTAATGATATGGCAGAATAGTTTTCAAATAAATTAAATGGCGTTTCGTCTCTATTTCTGGTTATATACATGTAACGTGGTAAGGAAAGAACCGTCATTGTATTTTGAGGGACTTCAAAACCTTTGTTTAAATAAATAATATTTTATAGACTACTTCACAGTCACCAAGTCTCGTAAATCCCACTCAATGTAGATCTCAAGGTAAGTTTTTATTCAACATACAGGATTCATCATTATCAACCTATTATACATCTCACCGCTGGGCACGGGTCTTTATAAGGAGAAGGCTTAAGCTAGACCGCTACTCTAGCCCAATACGGGTTGGGGACTTTAAAGGACTCCTCAAATTTGTGAACCTTCTTCGATCAACTGGTTCCATAACGATATTTTTCTTCATCGTTAACGAGAGGTATTGCTGCTAAACATTTATAAACGTACGTAACATAGAGATACAAGTCCCAAGATCCCAAAACCCTTAGCCTAAAACAACGCTGATCCCTGCTAAAACGCCAATTGCCTTACAGCAATGTTGGATGCGGCGCAAGCGAAGATGCAAGCTCTGCTGGAAGGCATCGCAAAATTGAACGCGTACTTGCAGGAGAAGGAAGACGAGAAATTCCGCATGGAGACAGACATTAACGCGTGCCTCGCACGTATGGATCGAGCGAACAGGTAATATGAGCCTGGGCTGTAACGTCTGTAAAAAATACGAATGTTACAAAAAAAGTAAATGGAACTTAGATACAACCTAGATACAAAAAGGGGATATTACTTCATTGTTCCAAAAAAGTGTTGGCGTCGTTCAACTGTCAATTTCGAATCTTAAAAATGACGTTACGTGAGATATCTTTTCGAACATTGCTATAATTCGTTTTTTTAGGATCAGAGAAAAGTAAATAAAGAAACAGTGATATTAAAACGTTTTTTGTTCAGTCAACAAATTAAATTAAAGGAAAACATGGTCAGAATTGACAAATGATATTTAGAAATGACATGAATATACCGAATAAACTTATAAAAGAAAAACTACTACTTTCCAGGAGCGATTAATAACTTAAAAAATAATATTACGCATTTGGTGATTGGATATACTTAAATACAATATATGACCAAATTAAAGTTAAAAAAACATTATATCTTATATTAAACTCAACATCATCATCCACAGCCTGATTTCACCCACTGCTGGGTATAGGCCTCCCGAAGTTTGTGCCATCCACTACGGTGCCTTGCTAGCCGCGTCCATTGACACCCCGCGACGCGTACTATGTCATCGACTCACCTTGCAACAGGGCGCCAAATGCTTCTTTTGCCCATCCTCGGCCACCAATCAGTCGATCACCCTGCCTTGCTAGGTGTCCCGTCCGGCCCCATTTGAGTTCCATGATCCGAGTTCCAGCATCCTGAACTTTAGTCCCTCCTCGATTCTCAACGTTCGGACGTTCGGACGCTCGGTCTACAAGGCTGATGCCGAGCATGACGCGCGCCATGGCCCTCTGTGCAACTCTCAACCTGTACACAGTCTCCTGCGTGAGCGTCCATGTCTCGGCACCATATGTTATGGTGGGCAGAACACACTGGTGGAACCTTATCTGATTCGTGGAAAAAGGTAGTAGACGTAGATTTACTTTAAAATGTAACATAATTTTACTCTGTTTTGCTATGGATATTAAGATTTCTCTATGCGAATATTATATAGTAACATGGTTATTCTAGTAGGTAATTGGTCATAAATTTTAATAGTGCAAAAATGCGTTACAATTTTAAACATTTTTAAAGATTCTCACGAACAATAAATAATACAAAGTTGGTTTGTTATAAATTATACCTAAACGTGCAAGAGTAGATAGTGGGCGAAATACATACATACTTGCAATATTCGTGCGAGATTGTTGATTTTATTTTCCGTATAATAAACGTTGGAGTACTGGAATATTTATAAAATTAATGGGTAATTAAGTCTTAAAAAAATTATGAATTGTAATTTGAGGGAAATACAAGGGAAAATCCAAAATTGCAAAAAAATATAGAAAATTACGGTAAAAGCTTTTTCACCTCCCTAGCTCGGAAAGGCTTTCTTTCTCATTAGAAATCAGCGCGCATAAGCGTTTTTTGCACGCTAGCGTGGAAAAGGTTTTTGAAATTCGAACTTGACGATAGAATGTGGTACACGTAACTTTTTCTTTCAATGAAAAAAAAAGATAATGACACGTTCAACTACGCGATTTGTACGTACATTATCTCTTTATGTAACATAAATCCGTTGGTATATTTTATTCTTATTATTGTTGACATCAAATTAACAATGACAACTAATGGTGTTTATTAAATTATTTTAATTCCTCGAAGAACTAAAATAACCGTACGAGCACGGATAAAAATTGATGAGGTGTAAATTCAGAACGCATCCGAAGATAAACTTTCTCGTTTTTTTTTTAATTTATTAAGGCTTTGGCAAAGCCATCTGCCTAAACATGAAGTTTAATTATGTTTCTGTAAATATGGCCGCCACAAAGAGGATAGGCAATTTGAGGCGGCGTGCTTGGATTGGCTCAGGGTTTCTTAAAACGGGCCGATACGTGTATTTTAGTTCGAGATTCGCATAATTTCGCGTTTTAATCTTCGATTAAGGCACAATAGCACTATCCTATTCCACTTTAAACTAGATTTCACAAAATAATTTAAAGTCAAAATAAAAACGACACTTCTCCCTCCAAAAGGTCCAGAGCGAATCTCTAAACTTTCTCTTCTAATAAAAAAAAATGATGTTCAACCATTTTTCTTTCATCTACCATTTTCCTCTCTACAGTGAGGTGAAAAGTTGTGTGTTTCGCTCGGCAGCAAAGTTGTTTTGCGTCTCGTAGCTTTCTCAGGTTTCAATATAAGCACTCGCGTTAAACAACAATTTTGCAGCCGTGTATAATAAATAACTATTACACGTATATTCGGTGGGGCCGTCAATCTTATTGTATTATTTAATTTACCGTTTAATGATGGCTGTTTCGTTAAGATTTTTGCAGTGCAAGCTTTTGAAATAGATTAAGTATGTGAAGACATAAATACATTTCGAGTTCTTAGGTTTTCGCGATTGTTACACATAGGAAATGAAACTATTTTTCCGGATTTAAATCGCGTATATTTGTTTTTTCAAACAAACCGACGTTTCGGGCCCTTTACAGGTCCCATGGTCACGGTTGACGAAAAATAGTTTCATTTCCTACATAAATACATTTTTCGTTTTATTTATAGCAGTAT
Organism: Hyposmocoma kahamanoa; assembly: GCF_003589595.1. NCBI lineage: Eukaryota > Metazoa > Arthropoda > Insecta > Lepidoptera > Cosmopterigidae > Hyposmocoma > Hyposmocoma kahamanoa. The sequence goes on along the minus strand of NW_020653561.1, from coordinate 219,888 downwards.
GTATACTGCGATTTATATGTTTGAAAATTTTGTTTCGCTGTATTTATTAAAATAGTTTGCTTGAAAAATGACTGATTGAAATGGTGCTTGATAAAAGACCCAAAATGTCCATCTGTCTATTGCTAAAAAATCGAAGTCGACCCCTCCTACATAAAGAACTGTAAGTCGAAATTGCCAACTTTGCAGCGTTATAAAGTTCAGAATTCACTGAAAAGAGCGTAACACGCGTGACTTTAGCAATTCTCAGTTTTATTCGGCAAAACTCGTTACTCACATAGAGTGATCATCTAATAGAGCATCTAAGCGATATCTAGGATTTTAGAATCGTCTATGTGAGTAACGTGCTTTATGAATAAAACTGAGAAATACTAAAGTCACGCGTTACCCTCTTTTCAGTGAATTCAGAACTTTAGAACGCTCCCTTGTGAACTTGGCAATTTGGACATACGATACTTTACGTAAGAGAGGTCGAGTACAGGAGAGCCTCAACCTTTATCATCTCAAACTTAGAAGCGTTGTACTCGATATTTCGGCAGGACCGTAATATACGTTTAATTATTTATTTAGGACAATTTACAAAACATACAAACGAAAGTCAAAACAATAAATGGCTAGAATTATTGTGTTGTTCACTTACAATATGGATATATTGTTTACTCTACGCATTCACTAGTTATAGTTTTATATTACGCCATTAAAGGAATGCATTTAAATGAAATATATAATATAGGTATCAAATATGGAATTTGGTGCTTCGAAATTGGTGCTCAACTTTAAGTCGGTGACTATTCAAAATTGATTTCTCAAATCTTATTGGATAAAGTTTGAAAAGAAAAAGAAGAGAACTGTATTTTGTTGTTGTGTAGGAATGGCTAGGTAAAGAGAAAAGTAGTTTTCGAAGGTATAGGTTTAACACATGAATAAAACTGGTGTGATGTCCCGCAGATTGCTGCACGGGATGTCGAGCGAACGCGTGCGCTGGGTGAATACCATCAAGGAGTTGGCCGTCGCCAACGTCAACCTCATCGGGGACATCCTGCTCAGCGCCTGTCAGTTGGCATTGTTTCCTTGTCTGTCTCTTGTTTGTGAATCCGGGTCGGGAACCCTATTCTGACAACAGAAACAAATAAAACAAATTATATAGAATATAGCATACGCGTATAGCATATGCATACGCATTGAGGAAACTGCGTCCTCTTGTTTCCAATGTGGTATTGAGGCAGACGTATTTTGCATATTTTCATTCGTTGATGTCTTATGGCACACACTGTGGGGTAATTCAACTGAGTCGATTAGGGTATTTATTCTTCAAAAACGTGCACTAAGAACAATAGTAGGCATAAAAAAGGGTCAGACCTGCAGAAACCTTTTTAAGAAATACAATATAATGAGCATGTACTCACAATATATTTATGATATAATAGTTTATGCGCGTCAAAACTTGGCTACTTATGAGCGACGTACGGGCGGAGGCCGAGCGTTACGAAACGCGGGAACACTAAAATCCGTTGCCCACCGTACCGAACTTGCAACTAGAAATCCGCGGGTAATAGGTCCCCGATTCTACGAACATCTACCCGCAGACCTGAAAAGTGTTAGAAACGATGAAACGTTTTGTACCCGACTAAAAATCCTTTTATTGGATATTGAATTGTACAGTGTCGATGAGTTTCTTTTGAAACAATTTTTTTTATTTTATCCGACAAGCAGTAGTTATACTACTTTATTTTATATTCATTATTATTATTATTATTATTATTATTTTATTACTGACGATCATAGTTATCCCTTGACATTGTATTTCCAATTGCAATATTGTGACATTGATAACATGAAATAAACGATTCTATTCTATTCTAGCGATTGTATGCTATTAGTAGTAAATAAATAAAAATCGTCAGTAAGAAAACTTGCAAGAATATGTCTTGTATAGCGTGTCAACCCCACCTAGTGCGCCCGGAGCGTACTCGAAGGTGTCCTACCCGATATCGCGACGATCACACATCCTCGAAGAACTACATTAGTCTTTGCGAATGTAGATAGCGCTTCTCGCCATCGACCCTGTTTTGTCAAAATGTCACTTTTGCATGACCAAATATGGTAATAATGAAACGACTTCCGGTAACTTCTGTTTTATGCGTGTGTACCGACCCGCACCCTCACGCTCCCTAGTTAGTATCCAAGAATCCGCGTTTAACACTAGAAGTTTTTTTCATGTGCGTCTTTTCTGCTGTAATTTTGTATTAGTTCATGTTGTAAGTATTTGCTTACGTCGTAGTATCTGTGTAATATATCTGTGCCCCGTTTTTATATATAATAAATAACCATAGTGCTCTACCGACTGACTTATTTGTTTAGCCTGGCCATAATTGTGATAATCACAGAACAAAAATACAGTGCTTAATTGGTGTGACACGTGTGCCAACAGTACGTGTAGTTGCATATATTTTCGCTTTATACGTTGCTCGTATTAAATATCTCGCGCAAAACCTTGAAAATCGAAGATCATCAAGATCATCAATCGAAAATCATTCCGTTCACCGTTTTCAATCAAACATGGCAAATAGATGTAATTCCACACTTTTTTTATAAAAAAGGTATAATTTAGAGTTATCATCTGTAGTATGGAAATTACTTAGTCCACTTGCGTTATTAATTCATGGCAAAACATACAAAAAAACCCTAATCTGACGAAAACTGGGTAATGGACTTTTAGGGCAGCACATTATTTTACCTGACATCTTTGCTTTATTTACTTGGCAGGCGCTGTTGGCTACATAACACCATTCACAGATGAGTACCGACGCGACCTTCTGCGACGTTGGATTGACCACATAAAAGTAAATTTCAATATATATATAAACTTTGCATTTTAGTTAGAAAACTTCTTCGTAACATTTAAAAATATAATCCCAATTCAAAGGAAGTCGGTGTGCCGCATTCAGAAGGTGGAACTCCTTTGTCTATACTTGGAGATGCCGTACAAATCAGGTTTGTCCTTACTTCTCAATACACAAATTACACTTAGGGCGCATTTATTCCACACGAATCTTATCGGCCGCCGCGCAGCGACTGCGTGCGTCTAACTGTCATGACAAATCAATGTCTATTTGTTTAGGTTTTACGTTTTAATTGAAATGAGCGTTCTGGGCGCGCGGGCGTAGTCTTTGATCTACGCGGCGGCCGCGCGACTTCCGCGCGGTTATGTTATTCCGAGGAATTTAAATGTTGTTGCGTAGTAAATAGAATTCAGATTCGCAATTAATGTACGTGAAAACGCGGTAACTGGGCGGTCACAGCGCGGTGGCCGCGCGGAATCTTTCGCGTCATGTAACCGGCGCTTAGGCGTTACCCAATCAAATCTTTGCAATTTAAAGTTCTGATTGGCACTGCAACTGCTATGGACCGGGCGTGTCGCTTACCAACAGTCACACGACTTGTTCGTCCCGCCACTTGATATCATAAAATAAATACCTGGCCAAGACACCTGCAACAAATAGCAATTGTATTTTTCGAAAGAAAAATGTTCCGCTATGCATGTCCTTATTGCTATTAGACACAGTCTCGTATTGCTTCTCTGCGAATAGCAAAATGACTTACTTCACAACACCACATCATTATAAATTAGTTCCAACTAGATAGGATTAGCGTCGAGTTAAAACGCGCTAATTAAGTGTTCACTAAATTACCATATTATGAGCTGTAAAGAAAATTGCATTGTATCGAATCATATGGCCTATGAGTGGCACTCCTAGTACTTCCACCTTCGTTGGGATACTTAGATAAAAGCTCGTAGAATTCGCTCGGTATCATAGATCACCGTCTGCCGCTTCTACCTCGTGAGACGGGAAGCTGGCATCGAAGATAACTACGATTATGCCTCATTTCGATACTTCACCTACGTGAATAAACGCCGATTTGTATTTAGTGACCCTGGTCTTCCTACTTCAAGTCGTACTTTACCTCTCTCTCTCTCTCTTCGTACCACTTTTACAACTTCTATTTTTATTAATATGGATTTCCGCAAAGTAACGCCTGAACCTAGAAAGCAGTCCCATTTGAACTTACTTATCATTGGAGATAACTGGCAGTAGAATATAAACTACACTATGACTGCATGAAGGAATGACTACACGGTGTAACTCCCTATAATTTTATTATGCTATTTAAGGGAAAACGGTATATGGTTTGCGCAAGTTTACCGGCGGCGGCGGTGAAACTCGGCAGTGTAGCCAGATCGTACGCTGAAGCATGATCAGGGAACACAGTACGGATTGCGTATTATTCTGTAACTCTTTTGTCAGCTCTAATTAGGAACTGGAGACGTCGTTTTTCGGCGTTCCCGACGCCGAAAAACGTGAGCGTGCCTTACAGCTCCGCCACCAATGAGGAGATTTGGTATTGGACTTAAAGTCGACGGCTTATCGGTGGCAACCGCTAGTTGTGTAATGCGCAACGGGAAGTGAGCGTGCCTACAGCTCAGGTGCCTATCTGGAAAATAGGGTGGGAACTGTACGTGTACAATGGCCTCCCCACCCGAGGCTCTACCCTATCGATCCCTGGATGACGTCAAGTGACAGAGGTCTGTGACAACCCTGTAATTACAAGGTTCCTGAGCGCGCACAGGTTGTAATGCCCATCTCGTATACCCTAAGCGACACAAATTTCATGACGCTCACCCCGCGACCGCCGCGCGGAGTCCGCCTTGCCGCCGCGCAGCGACCGCGTGCATTTAACTGTCATGGCAAAATACGCTCTATTTACTTAGCTTTTACGTTTTAAGTTAAATGAGCGTCCCGGGCACGCAGGCGAGACTGGCTTGAATCTGGTCTACGCGGCGCCCCGCGCGGCAACCGCAGTGTTGTATTGTTCAGAGGAATTTAAATGTTGTTACCTAGTAAATAGAATTCAAATTCGCCATTAATGTTAAACATTCTCCTCGTGTAACTGGGCGCTAAGGGTCGGCAGGGAGGGTCACTATAACCAAAACTAATTTAGCAAGATGTGGAACAGTCAGCTCTAATTATCTTATGTATAGGACAAATAAATTTGATGCCAACCTAGTTGAAGACGAAGTAAAGCAAGAGAAATCATTACCTCTGAAGCGAACGCCGACGCGATAGCGTCCTCATCACGGTGGGTCAGAAGTAATGAAAACTTCTTTACACTGAATAACACGACCAGTTTATGCTCTACTACCATTGACTTACAATCATATGGACGTCGGGTCCGCGCTAAAAAGTGTCCGAACTTATAGGGCGTTAAAATCGTATACAGAGCGTCATTCACGCTTTAGTCTTCGTTTGTTCGACTGACAGCGAAGCAAGCAAAATTTGACAGTACTGCGATGACATTACAATTTGAATTCAACGTTTTAGCTTTTTCATATTCCTTTACATGTCACTACGTTTATATAGGTTGACTTGGGACATTTTTTTCGTGGTTTTTGTATTAGACCCGTCGTCCATTTATTTGTAAGTCAATGTCTACTACCGAAGATATTACACAGTTGAGACACAGAGATACTTATAATATCATTCATCGGAGCTTTAGTTAGAGCTTCCGAGCTTTTCGTGTGACAGAGATCACGTCAACAACAATACCGCTAATAACGGCAATCCTCCATGTATACGCGATCATGCGTCTACTTAATACAATCACACTATGGCTGATGTGACTTGGTGGATGCACAGGACGTGGCAGATGTACGGGCTGCCGCGCGACCCAATGTCTGTGGAATCCGCGGTGCTGATGTCCAACTCGCGCCGCTGGCCGCTCATCATCGACCCGCAGACGCAGGCCAACAAATGGATCCGGGCTATGGTAAATCTGCTAATTACAATGAATACAGCAGCTATAGTCTCTTTCACGATTTGTTGATAAGTTTTAGAACGAGATAAATCTACTTAGTATTTTTCAGGTTTATCTCCAAGATACAGAATAATCAGTCATATTTTATGTAAAACAAATAATTATAATAAATATATAATGCCATAAAATATACGGATAGGCTGTGAGGCAGTTTATCACCAATCGGAGAAAACATGATCCGTTTTTTTTAATGAGAAATATTAATATATTATAATTCTTTTTAAAAAATGGCAAGTCTCGAAAACTTGATGTCGTTGTTGACTTCCGACAACGACATCACAATTTTTCATACTGGGGCTCATTTGATAAACTTTTCGTAGTTGCATATTTCCAACATCTATGATGAATTTCCTTGAAATTAGACTCTTTCCGGTCTTGTTAAAAACAAGCCAAATACAAGCTCAACTGTGATAAAGAACGTTCTTGGGATGCTATTTACGATTTCGGAGGTCAGTTGGCCTTGTGGTTTTGAGCTAGCTGATCTTTAACAGATAAGAAATACCTTCATTTGATCTGTTTTGATCAAACTTCTTCTGTGCCTTCCTCACGCTGCTTTCCTGGAATTATAACATCCACTATAGCCAATTAAATGCCATGTTTCAGGGCAAACTGGAAGGGCTGATAGTATGCAAACCGAACGACCGCGATTTGCTGCGCAGCTTCGAGTCGGGGCTGCGTTTCGGCAAGCCGATCCTGCTTGAGAATGTCGGGCAAGAGGTCGACCCTGCACTCGACCCCGTGCTCAAGGTATCCTTAAGCCTCTATCGTGATTTTCAACAAATTTTGTTATACGAGCTGAATCATAGATGATGTATGGTATGACGCAGTTTTTCAGGTCTCTATACAATAAAGGTCACTGTATATATTTTTGATATAGACGACTCGATTCACGAATTGATTTATCTTGTTAACTTAGATGTCAACAATTACTGATGTTGTCGCATTCCCTTTTAACTTCAAAACCACGGTTTATTCTCGCTATTTGGTCGTGCTTTGATAGAAAATGTCTTATAACCGTCAATAACTCCGGAGGTCGCAAAGTTAATCCCAATTAAATAAAACATTGAAAAACATCAAATGGAGTGTCAGTTGGTATGGTTACTAGAAAATTCATACACAGATAGAAGGCTTTATAATCCTTTTTCTTCTTATCGTATCGATGGCATACACTATAATGCTTGCCATCGTGGTCAAAGGATTAGTCAATCGGTTTAAGATAATCGTCGATTGTTGCCCAAAGTACGCTAGACGTACGGGAAAGGAATGGCTTCTTTGGTGCACCCCAATTATCAGCAGTGAAATGTATGTTGATGACGATAAACTAAAATGTATAATATACTCCCTCAGCGCCAATACTTCCGTCAAGCAGGCCAGCTGGTTCTGAAACTAGGCGACTCGATAATCCCATTCATGCCGGGCTTCCGCCTGTACATGACCACCAAGTTGCCCAATCCCAAGTACACGCCTGAGACTTCCGTCAAAGTGCAAGTCGTCAACTTCGCGCTTGTGCCCAGGTACGACTGTACATAAATTATTATTATTCTTTTACGTAGCACTCTTGACAGAGCGATCGTAGTCATAACGGAGTATATTTATTATGGGATGATGTGAATCTCTCTCTGTTGGTGGACTCACGCAAATGAACGTCGATTGCAGATTCTATTTGATCGGTACATCGCTTTACTCTTCCTTAAGCTAGATTAAGTAAATTATGATTAAACATTTAACCACAGTGCTTTGTAAATGTTTCTTTCTATGACTTAGTAAAAATGGTTCAAGATTTTACAGTTCCCAAACCTCTTTATTTAGCACTATACATAAAGTGGCGTCTAATAGATAGACATTGCTACTCATCTATTTACTTAATTTTTCGAGTTAATGAGAGCAATAATATGGAATTGACTATTGACGTTCTTAAATGTCAGGCCAGTAGCACCTGTCTCGGTGAATGTTCACTGACCCCACGGCGCCGACTCAACCGGCGAGAGGTAAACCCGGCGGGGTTTAGTCGGGTAGGCCCTCCAAACGGGAGAGCCCTTCATAACCCCTGAGTCTCCCTGGGCTTAGGAGTATCTATAACAATTACCCCAAGTCAAAAAAAAAGCCAGTAGCACCTAAATACGAAAGAATATGTAATTCTTGTCGTAAGACCAACACTTGGGTGTTTATTGGTCTTTGTATTGTCCCATGCAGTGGCTTAGAAGAACAGCTGTTGGCAATAGTGGTAGCTCAAGAACGGCCGGATCTGGAGGAGTTACGCGGGCAGCTGATCGTATCGCGCGCGCAGATGGCGCAGCAACTGGCCGAAATGCAGTCCGACATCTTGTACGGCCTGTCCAACAGCGAAGGCTCGCCGGTAGATGACTTGCCACTCATCTTAACGCTAGAGGCTATCAAAGTCAAGAGTGCTGAAATTCACGTAAGTGCAAATTAATCTTACATTTCTGATATTGTTTTTTTATTTATTACATTATTGGAACACAATAGACAAGCCGTTTTACCTTATACCATTTATCGGCTTAAATACTGGCGGCACTTAAAATTATATTATATTATCGAGTTCTTAGGTTTTCGCGATTGTTACACATAGGAAACGAAACTATTGTTCGGAATTAAATCGAATAATAAATTCAGCTTAAACTGACGCATGACACTTAGGACGCAAAGCTGCCAATTTACAATATTCCGATTTCACAATACCTACACTATAAGACAGCCTTATAAGACTGTTGGCTTTCTGTATCCCGAACTTATGATGTAGGTATGTCACTCCTCAAATTGATGATTGATGAATAAAACCAACACTTTAACCAGCCATTACCCGTATATTTATATCCACAGATAAAAGTAGCAGACATTGAACGCACGACGATCGAGATAGACGAGGCTCGTCAAGATTACGTACCAGTAGCCAACCGTGGACAGATACTGTTCTTCTGCCTTTCGGGCATGGCCAATGTTGATCCTATGTACCAGTATTCATTGGAGTGGTTTGTCAAGCTATTCATTCGGGCTATGGCAGAGACTGAGCCCAATGGTGAGTAACCAACATGCACTACCACGTTGATCCTAAAAAAAGCAGAAAATCCTTGTCGAGGCTCTTTTTATTAGGCCAGGTCCAGCCAAAATAACGTGAATCCACCTTTTGTCAGCCTACTACTCATAACTGCTGTCCAAAAAGCATCACAACAAATCTGAAGTGCTAATCTCTCAGAGTTGGTGAAGACACTTTTTGTAGCTTAATGTTTCTGACGTCACAAATTGGTAATGGATGCATAATAAGGTGTTGAACGAAAGTGCGCTCTATTTATAAGTGTGTTACGAGATAATTTGTGAACCGATTTTGATGTTTCTTTTTTTTGTTGGAATAATGTGGTCTCATTTAAGGGTCTAACTAGGGGATGAATGACTTTTGAGGTCGGTTTTTTAGTACTTTGTACTAGATTATTGTATAGTTAGATGTCGAGTTCTTAGGTTTTCGCGATTGTTACACATAGGTAATGAAACTATTTGTCCGTATTTAAATCGCGTATATTTGTTTTTTCAAACAAACCGACGTTTCGGGCTGTTACAGGTACCATGGTCACGGTTAACTGAGGTCGTACAGTCATGTTTAATATTAATGCAATTTTTCAGTATATTTACAAAAGTTATTAATTAAATACCTTGTTTTTAATTTTACAAAGAAACATTCCAATTTACGCTACATTACGTTTTACAAATTATTTTATTGAATGAATTTTTATTAAGTTCAATTTATTATTAATTAATAATAGAAATTAGAATAAATTAAAACTTTTGTTTGTTTGAAAAAACAAATACACGCGAATTAAATCCGGAAAAATAGTTTGATTTCCTCCCTTCCTCCCTTTGATTTCATTCCTCCCTTTGATTTTCTCGCCATCGAAGTGAAAAGCAGAGTGTATAACTCGTTTAAGTTAAGGAACGACCACCAACATGGCCAGATTCCATAGATAACGACACAGGAAGAAACTTAAGTACACTACGACGCCAGACGAAGATACCATTCTTTACAATACAAACCAGGCCTATCAAAGGAAATAACAGACATTGCAAGACGCAACAGATAAACGCACATCGCTATGCGAAAAACACAATTATCTTAAAAGCTTTGGCGACAGGAAGTGACACACGAACCGGAGACGCTACGCATCCTTCGCGCTTGCCGATATAAAAAGGCAACACGCCGCGACAAGGGACAGTTCACATTTAACCACAGTTCGCATCAAATTTCACAAGTCTACGTATCCGTACCAAACTCCGAACACAAGCTCCAAATCGCTTGCGTTACGGCTTTGTTGTAAAATCACTTATACGTATAATTGTAAAAGCAGATCATAATTGTGAAGTAACCAATAAACGTAATATTCCTCGAACTCATTGCACTTCGTACTTCACTCAAATAAAGAAGACCCCGCTACTCCTCGAAGATAACCACTTGGCAACCACGCCCAAGAAATATAACTTTTATAAAAATCATTTTACCCTCGACTTAAGTATCCACTCTCGCCTGTCTCGTCTCGGGTAAAATGACGCGTTTTATGCACTTGTTGTACAATCTTATAAATCAAATACAAAACCGCCGGGCGGATGGGCTTCTTGTGGGTGCGTGCGTGCTAGCATGCGATTGGGTGTTGCATGTTACCTACATTTTAAGGTATTAAACCTTACAACTTGGTGATAATGTTTTCTGTACTAACTGTCTAACACACAGTGATCACTGTTTTTAAGGTGTAGCTGGTGGTTAACCTTTATCCTTTCGCACCGCCATTATAACCACATACTGCTTGTTTTTTCCAGAGGACATAATCGAGCGCGTGGAAACGATAATCCACCACTTCACGTTCATTCTGTACTCGAACGTATGCCGTTCGCTATTCGAGAGACACAAGCTACTGTTCGCTTTTCTCATGTGCGTGCGAATACTGCTCGACAAGGGCACTATTAAGCTTTCTGAATTCAACTTTCTGCTAATGGGCGCTAAGGTCGAAGAGGTATTTAGTCTTAATAATTCTAGAATATACTACTGAATACACGTGTCGTTGAAACATCTTGTAAGACTTTGTGGAACTTTCCCCAACATGCAGGAAATCAGTGATCACCGCGTATATAACCAGAAATAGAGACGAAATGTCATTTAATTTGTTTGAAAACTATTTTGCCAAATCATTACGGTGACAACTGCACTCCGATTGGCCAGCACGAATTCGAGCCAATTGACGGGTGTCATCAATTGTTTCACTTCAAATCGACCAGTTTAACTGGAGCTTTGCTGTCATTGACGAAAATTGAAAAATGGAATATTTATTATATGTATATTTAATTAAATTTTTATTGAATTGATATTCAATTATTTTTTGTGAAAATACTCCGCTAATTTGTTATAATTATTATTACAACGATCGAACACTCAGAAAAAACACTCAGAAAAAATTCCTTCGATCCGGTCGGATTCGAACCGACGTCTTCTTGCATACCGTGCCAGACGCTATACCAACTAAGCTGTGATTTTCACAAAAAATAATTGAATATCAATTCAATAAAAATTTAATTAATACAGTGAATAGCGACATCTCTCGCCAGGACTGGTAGCTGTAAAGGTACTAACTGGGTGATAAATCTGCAATAGATTTCTCATAGATGGCGCTACGACTAAAAAGTCGTTGAAAGACCAAGTACAAAGACACGACGCAAGCACATAGAAAAATTCGTGAGGTCCGTTGTTTCGTTCCGTGGCTTAGTTGGTATAGCGTCTGGCACGGTATGCAAGAAGACGTCGTTTCGAATCCGACCGGATCGAAGAAATTTTTTCTGAGTGTTCGATCTTTGTAATAATAATTATATGTATATTTATTAACCGATGAAATGTTTGTTTTGTAATTAGATATTTTGCAGTTTCCCCACACTGCCGAATGAAACAGCCCATCGGGCTGTGTGCATTGTTAGAGATAATATCTATATTACAATAAATACAGAACATTTTTGGAATATGCGGTGACGTAAACACAGATTAGTTGTTGGCGCTGTACTATTTCGATTTCATTTAGATTTCAGCGCAAACGGGAGTTGACATTTAAAAGTGACATAAGGCCCATTTGCTTGATGAGTTGCCAGGAATGGATGGCCCTTATTTCGTCTCTATTTCTGGTTATATACTAGATGCCAGTGATAAAAGTCACCTAAACTGCCACGATTCCAAAAAATTGGATATCTAAACTGATATTTGATTTCGGGCATCCTTCTTGGAAAGTAATCCTGCTCCTAACTTGATGACCACTTGGAGTTCTTAGGTTTTCACGATTGTTACACACAGTAAATGAAACTCATTTTTCGGATGTAAACCGCGTATATTTGTTATTACAAACAAGCCAACGTATCAGGCACACCCACTCAGGACGCTGCGAGAGACCATTGGAATTAAAAAACATCCTAATTTCCACACGGAAGCTGGTACTCCGTATCACCCATTTGGGTTCCCTCTGATGAAAAATCCCAAGCAAACAGACTGCAGTACTATTTAATGTTTTAATTTATTCTAGTTGCAGCTATTAATAATAATAAATGTAATATAAATAATATAGATTTATTTTGAAATAAAATAATTAGCAAAACATATGTAGCGTAAATTGGAATGTTCTTTGAAAAATATAAAAATAAGGCTTTTTTTTTAATACAAATGTAAGTGCGCAATTGACATCACACATGATAGAAAGTGACGATGAGGTCGACGATGGAGCATGCACCCCTAACTATTCACTCTCGCCTTGAAAAGCTCCAAGTTGTAACGTTCAGGGAACAAGTCTGCAGGCAGGGAATTCCACCCCATAGCCGTTCGCCGTATAAATGTGGAAGCGTAACGCTTCGTGCGAATCTTTGGAATATTCACAACACAGGGGTGGAATCCAAGCCTCCCGTCTAGTCTAGTTCGTCGTCTAGTCCCCCGATGATGGAAAGGGGAAGGCGGAATTAAATCGTGTAATTCCATCGCACTCTCCGTGATATATCCTGTAAAATACCGATAACCAGGCAACTTTACGGCGGTGTTCAATGCTCTGCAGCTTCGCCTCTACTAATTCCTAGGAACCTCTTGACACGCTTGTCTATTGAATCCAAGGTAGCCAGTTGGTATGTAGGTAGCAGTGCCATCCCAAAAGTGACTCCATACACCATTGACTTACAAATAAATGGACGACGGGTCTAATACAAAAGCCACGAAAAAAATGTCCCAAGTCAACCTATTCGAAATTTAAATTGTAATGTCATCGCAGTATCGCGCTGTCAGTAGAACAAATGAAGACTAAAGCGGAGTGTCGCGTTCTGTATACGATTTTAGCGCCTTACAAGTGCGGACACTTTTTAGCGCGGACCCGACGTCCATATAATTGTAAGTCAATGCCATACACGACCGGACTTGTGCTTGATACAGCTGAAGCAAAATTTTATTAAGTATAGTGAAAAATAGGATGGTTTGCATTAATATTAGACATAACAGGTTGATGACTTTATCATCTCAGTCAGCCGTGACCAAGGGACCTGTAACGGGCCTGAAACGTTGGTTTATTTGAAAAACAAATATACGCGATTTTGATGACCACTATTAATAACATATTCTTATGATAGCTTTATTTTGCCAAGAACTGCATACTGAGATTTGCTTTCTTATGTTGCGAACTTTCATAAGACGCCCTTAAAACAGATCGAAGTACCAGCGCCTTGATGATGAAAATGTAAATAGACGACGGCATCTTTCTTACTATCAGGAAGCATAACTATTCAAACGAGCAGAGTGTAAGTTTTATACGAAAAACTGGAATATCATCCTTATACTACAGGAGTCAGAGAACCCGGAACCCAAATGGATATCAGAGCGCATGTGGTTGGAGTTGCAACAGCTCGCATCTCTGCCTACAATGCACGAGTTCGTCGTCGACATTTTTCCGCAGCAGTTGAAATTCTTTCGGAATTACTATGACGCCTGGAACCCGCACAAGTCAGTAATTTGAAAGACAATATCGATTCTGCGACTCTACTTAAATGTGAATGCTTTATGCATGGTTTCTTAACCTTTTTCTTGATATGAATCACTCTCAAATTTCAAACAACTCAAGGTCCCTTTCCGAAAAGACAAACAGTACCTACCTATTAACTCACAACATATTGTATACCAATATTTAACCAACTTCAAAAAAGAAGAATGTTCTCAAATAGACTGTTTTTTGTGTGTAGCAACTACTCGGCATTTGTGAACCGATTTTGAGGAAAAGAGTGTACCTCCGTATTGGTCCAATTTAACTAGGGGATGAATCCGGTTTCGCGCACTTTCCGGTAACCGATTTCAACAAAACTCGGCACATAGATGTAATTCCAATAAAAAAACCGATAAGCAAATTTATGAGATCGGGTTTTTGTAAAAGAAAAAAGTTAGAATTTTTATATTAACTTGTTATGTTAGGTAGGCTCGCCATGGACCCCCGGCGCTCATTACACGTATCCTTTAGTCCATGGACCACAGGTTAAGAAACCCTGCTTTGTGTAAAGACGAGTGAAAAATGGTTTAGAGTTCCTTGTTTTCTAGATCAAAATTAAATAGTTTCAACTTCTGCTTGAAGAAGTTCTGTATTACAAATATATAGACACGACAGCATTCATATTTTTTGTAATAATTTACAGAAGTTTTATCCAAAGTAATTCTAGCCAAATAGTATTTTACAGTTTAAAAATCTTGGTACAATAACAATTACAACTTGGTTTGTGCAAGTTTAGAACCTTTTTGTAAACATCTGTAATACGACTCATCCGTAGAACAAAGATGTATGTGCAAGATTACTTGTTCTCAGGACATAGTACATTTCGTTCGTTCTTTTTCTCTGTGGATGTCAGATCGACCGTTTTACTGGATTTTATATTTCCGAATATTTCATAATAAGATATATAAATTCTCAAAACACCTTAACGTAGGCCTTACTTTGAATAAGGCAATTATTCTCGTAACGTATTTATTCTCTTTTCGCTATATAATCACATCGGACCCTGTTCTTCGGATGAGTGGAATTGACAAGAGGTTTGATGTCAGGCACCAAATGCAAATTCCTAGTAAATATTTTGAAAACACGGAGTATCGTACTATAATGTTACAATTTTGGATATTTCTAGTTTTATTTTTAAAAAGTTATTGATGTCAATTTATTCATTAGAATATAATAGAATATGTTTATTTGGCATCACAAACACAAAGAAAAAAAAATACTTAACATATTTACATTTTTAAGACAAGAGCAAGAGACTTATGCTAAATTAAGGTTAAGTATGTGTTAAACATTAACAAAAACATGCGTTGATAACGCGATGCCACGCCTGAAAACATTGTGAATCATTAAAGGTGGTCCCACACTAGGCTAAGCCTGTCCTGTGGCGACCCTTTTACGGTTTCAATTTATTAATCCGGGCGTTGCATGTAACGCTATGTTAACGCTACGTTGCGTAACTCGTTACGTTACATTTATATTTTACAAATAATAAGAACTTATATATCTATTAAATCCAACTTAAGAATAGGAATTAAGTAAAATAGCATGAATTTAAAATAATTGTGATCAACATTTTACAAAAAGAAATATTATAAAAAGATTGATGATTTAGCACTTGCAAAATTAAACACAAAAGTCATACACATAAGATATAAATTTATTGTGGCTCATGGTGAAGGTACGCTCCGCTAGAGACCTGTTAGGATGTTGACCTGGACCCCGATTCAGAACTCTTCGATATTTTAAGCGAATCGTTCGATTGGATATGGTTCGTATCGTTATCCAACAGCGTATCCGCAGTTAGTCGGTGAAATAGATTATAAAAAAATTTACATTCTTTTTTATACATTTTCAAGACTTTAAAGGCCTAAAATATAGGAATGCATTAGTATTGTATTAAAATAAATTAATACAATTTAACAAAATCCAAACTTTATTTAAAAGAATAAGAGATTTCCATATTAAGTTCTTGATTTGTAAACAATTACAACGATTTGTAACTTTCATTCGATACCTGTGTTCCGAATAACGTTTGTAGCCTTTGCCGGTCGCGCAGTTCGAGTCACATCCGTACAATTGTACGGGTGTGACGTCATGTAGGTTCGGTTTCGAATAAAAATGAAAAGAAATCGTACGATATCAAATCGAATCGGTCGACAACAGAGTTATCATAAGGTTCAGAATCGATTGTAGTTATATTAACAGCATAAATTGTTCATTCCATAGGCTACCGTTGCCGAAGCCGCTGGACACGCAGATAGACCCATTCCAGAAGTTATTGATAGTGAAATGCCTTCGCCCGGACAAGCTTGTGCCTGCCATGCTGGTAATAAAATTGCCTTTATAGAATAAATAACAATAATTGAGACTTGCTCGATTTTACGGTAGTTACAATTTAATGACATTGTCTATCGATATCGATTATTAATATCTATAGGGGGAGCCCCCCGAGTACCGGACGCTTCAGGTTTTGCAGAAATTAAACAAATTCAGATCATGTTTTATTACGACACGTAACATTTTGAGATACACAATCATATTAGACGTTCAAATAAATCAACATAAATAACTGTCGAACAACTTTAACTAGAAAAAGAAACTAATAATTGGTCTTGTTTTTGGTATCATTGAAAACTGGCACCTAGTACCGGACTAGTATTCATTCAAACCCCTAATACCGGACAGTACCGCTAGAAATAAAAACTTAGATACAGCAAATATACTGAAACATGATGTACTCATTATTTATAATAATATTATCTAACATGTGTATATAATTTTAAGAAACACGACCATCATAGACTTTCGATAAATCAACTCAAACAGTAATTGAATTTAGTGAAAACAATTTAAAGATAACTTACAAAAAATTACAACGATTACAAACATAGAGATCTGAGCACTGTGGGATATCCGCACAGGTTTCATGTGCCCATTCTTTACATAACCCACACTGAATCCAGTCTTCTTCGTAGTCTTCGCAACAAACAACACAGTAGTACTTCTCTAGCTGTTTTTCAACCGGTTTTACTTATTTTTTATTTTTCATATGTCCTTCGTCTTTTGAATTTTACGATTACCTTCTTCTTTTATTTTTTTTTAATTTTATTTTTCTTCTAAACGCTTGTATGGCGAATCAGTCAAAATTTCACTTTTTTTCAGCTCGACGTTTTCTTCTTTATTCTCTGGTAGTGGAACAAATTATATAGCATAGAACATTTTGTCAAAGTAAGATTGTCTCCCTACTAGGGAACTTGTATGGGTAAAAATACACTTGTCCGATACTAGGGAATCAGATATTGTCCGAACGTAGGGACACACCATACCTAAGTAAAATTTCGATTACAATAACGTAAATAACGTAATGTCATCTGTAAATCGTATCAAGCGAGACTAAGGCCTCACACGCCGCAGGGGGTTTCTTTCTGTTAAGTTTAACGTGTTTTTATAAATAAGAGCATTATTTCATGTTCGGACGTGATCTGTCCGGTACTATGTGCTGTCCGGCGCTAGGGGGATTCTCCCTATCTGTTATCGGTACGATATTGTAGGATCTTTAACCCCATATCGAGCGCGGCACGGGTTTATGTAGAAACCAAGTCGTACTGAGTGTGTGGAGCTCTTTATGCTTAACTTTCGGGCACACTAAAATATTTTTTATTACATTCAATCGTGTCATATTAGATTATCGAAATTAGGACGCTGAACCGATATGATTGGCGATTGCTAAACCGACAAGAGCCTTGCTCTGAAATAAGAAGTAGAAACACTCTAGTTATTTGGTATAAGACTAGAAAATTCCTGAAAGTTAGAAAATTGAATAGAAAATTAATTCATGAAGTGGTCAATTCAAGAAATGGTCAATTTGAGAAGTGGTCCTTTTTAATTGTGATCATTTCTCATTGTGGCCCTAAACCTCCGAAAGGTTTTCAAAATTCGTTTTGTAAATCGATCCTAGCGAAAATTGAACCAAGGATCTCGTGATCTACCGTGCACATTAGCGGCAGACCCAACAAGGTTGTTATATCATTTGTGATTGTGCTAGGACTACGTGGTAGTGGGCCTAGGAGCGCGCTTTGTGGAACCGCAGCCGGCAGATCTGGCTGCGCTATACGCAGAATCTGACCCGCTCTCGCCCATCATCTTTGTGCTTTCTACCGGAACAGACCCTGCTGCTGGTAACTACGCAATTCTTCCCAATTTCCATTGATTTTTCATTAATTGGAGGGAGGAGTTAATAGTACTTTACCTTTCGGTCAACTACGCAAGAGGATCTTGTCCACCTCAAACGCCAATCCTCATCGTCACTTCTTCTCATCGTATCGATGGCATACACTGTGTTATCGCGGCCCAGAATTTAGCCACGCTGACCACGCCACAAGTACCGCCGCCATAGGATGTTTGTCATCGTAGTGAAAGTATTTGCCACCCGGCGCAAGGTACTCGCCGATTGTTGTCCAGGGTGCGCCAGACGTACTAGAATTACTCACTACTCACTCAGGGAGTACTCGAACGTAATGTAGGTCCTGAGGTAGCCGCGCGGTGCGGGAGGAGTGGCATAAAAGTAATTTCACTAAGATTTTTCTGACGATATTCAATACCACTTGAGATTAAACTATTACACTTAAGTTTATTTAAAACAGAGCTGTACAAGTGTTTAAATAAAAATATTTATGAGAACAAGAAATGAGATGTAAGATTTTATTTTGAAGATTAACATTCTTAAACAAATTAATTCGTAACTTGACATGTTTGTGACATTTTTTTATTGTGTTGGGGTAGTCTCAATGACATTATATAATTTGGCATTTGCGTGCTATTAATATATGCGAAACATATTTGTATGGCACTCTCTTGTGACATCTTCTGTTATACCATGTTTTAAGCAATTAAACGAATTATTATTATTATTAAATTAATTTTATTGAAAAAAGTGCCAAATAGCTTGTCTATTAATTTCAAATACCATTGAAATAGTTTTATTTATTATCGTTTAGGCACTTTTCTTAATCAACTTACTATTGAATGTCGTCAGAAAAATCTTATTGAAATTACCCCGTGTGCGGCACCACATAACTGTTACGTAAACTGTCGCTTCTCTCACACCGCACAGCTACCTCAGGAGCCGACGCAGTTAAACGATAACCCGTAGCAAGTTACTTTATTACTAAATATGTGGTCAGGTATTCTTTTTATGTGCACTCAGTCTCGAACGAACGACCGTGGTTTTACTTGCACGAGCTCCTTACATGATCCTCATTATCCAGAGACTTCATACTCAAGACGTTCCACTTGGCGTTTAATTTTCAAGCACCTCAAGCTCTACTCACTGAAATATTGTATAACCAACAGATCTTTTAAAGTTCGCTGACAAAATGAAAATGGGTAAACGTTTCGAGAGCATCTCGTTAGGCCAGGGGCAAGGCCCGCTCGCTGAGGCCATGATGCGTGCGGGCTGTGACTTCGGCAACTGGGTCTTCTTCCAGGTTGGTACACAAGTTTTTTCCAATAAATTTACATTAATCGATTTGTAACGTTCCTAACACACACACAAAAAAAATATTAAAATACCAATAACACGTTCGCATTTGAGTTCACCAAACGTAATGAAACAGCAACAAATTTCATCAATTTTCATGTTAGGATTGATCTAATTAAGAACTGGCACAAACAATCTAAAAATCCACAAGGAATCCGTTTCTTTTAGTGCATCTTGTCACATCATGTAATGACGTCATAAGAGTTTGTGCTGCGAAGTATTGCCCATGATAATATCAAGTGACGGTACGAATAAATGCGCCGGGTGGTAAGCGACATGCCTATCCATAGCAGTTGCAATGCTGCTCAGAGCTTTAAATCGCAAAGATCTGAGGGGCACTGCCACCGCGCCCGTCACACTGTGACATTAGTTGACAAGTCCCATGTCCCTGTAATGTCACCAGCACCCTTACCCTTCAAAACCGGAACGCTATAATACTCACATTACTGCTTGGCGACAGAAATAGGCAACGTGGCCGACTTCCCTGGACGAACCCTTGCACAAGGGGCTCTACTGCTACTAAATGAGGAAAAGCGGTATATAATAATTAGGTAAAGTGGTATAGGCAGTCCTAGCAAATCATATGCAACAATATAATTAAATATGATAATTTAAATGTAACGGATACGTGCAGAATTGCCACCTGTCACCGTCGTGGATGCCGGTCCTGGAAGTGAACGTGGAGCACATCTCTCCTGAGGTGGTGCACAAAGATTTCCGCCTCTGGCTCACCTCCACGCCCTCCCCTCACTTTCCCGTCGCCCTCTTGCAGAATGGTAACATTACCTTACACCCTCCATTCTTAGTTATTGTCCTTCACGTATGACCGATCCGTAAGTGTGGTTAAAACCAGCCAAATGTGGAGAAAAAAACGAACATAAAAAGAAAATTAGACGATATCGCATGCGTTGCTCTGATCCCAAAGTAAGTAACTGAAGCACGTGTTACGAAAATCGGTGACAACGACGGTGCCATAAGCAGCCTGATCCGAGACAATATAGAAAAGTTTGTATTTCTACATTAACCCGGCCGGGGATCGAACCCGGGTCCTCAGAGATGGCGATGCCACGAAAACCGGCGTGCAAGTCACTCGATGACGGAGGTCATAAATTCTCTTGTTCACTAAGGGATCAAAACTAAGTTGCGCGCCTAATTTTTAAGTTAACTGTTGTCGGGGTAATCATCGAGGAACCTAAATTGGTTTCTAAAACAGCCAATAGAACAACTAAATCCGTAACAGAGGTGATCTTAAGTGAGATATTCTCACTTAAGATCACCTCTGTTACACGATAGAGAGATGTTTAGTTATAGAGAGATGTTTACTTTATTGAATACTGATGTTTGTTACTATCATGATATTCATAAATATATTTTTTGTGAAAATGCTCCACTGGATGACTGTTATTGTTATTGATATTCGATCCGACTGTACTCAAACCAGCGACTGTTGCCTCGCCGTGGCTCTGGCGTCTCATATATGGCGCTACGGCAAAAAACTCATTTGAACCCAATACAAACATCTGCAACGGACACAAAAAAAATCATAAGATCTGCTGACTTGATCTGTAGCCACAGTGATGCAACAGACACTACAAACTGGGGCCCCCCCATATAAGGTAATAGTCAAAACTCAATTTTCAAAATGTGGGTATTTTAAAATATATACCCACTAGCGTAGTCGTAATAAAGTATCACGTCACGCGTAAAAATATTGAGTCGCTAACTACCGTCAGTTGTGAAGTGCCATCAGCGCAAAGTTTGCTCTTTACGCTAAATATTAATTATTCCGTAACGTACGTGAGTTTACGTGCAATCATCAGACATTTATTTCTTAAGTTTGATATTAAAATCGATATAAGTGCTTTACGTGAGTGAATAAGCCAGGTATGTTGAGTCTCCTAACATTATTATTATTATTTTATTAAGTTACCGATAGGTATCTGATTTACGACTAATATATACAATGTATACATAATATATGCTTTATTACGACTTCGCTAGTAGGTATATATTTTTTTTTAAATACCCACATTTTGAAAATTCTGTTTTGAGCATTACTTTGTGTGGGCGGGCCCCAGTCTGCAGTGTCTGTCGCATCACTGTGGCTACGGATCAAGTCAGCAGATCATATGAATTTGTTTATGTGCCCGTTGTAGACACTAGAACCACGATGAGGCTGACACAGACGCTGGTTCGAGTACAGTCGGATCAAAGGAATTTTTCTTGTTTTGTGTTTCTTCATCTTTGTATCAATAATAATAACAAGACATAGAGAGATTCGAGTTGTACCAAAAATAGTCTATAGAACAAATAAATTGGGAATGCATAATTTGTTTGTTATATAAACGTCATTTGCGTAAAGGTCGGTAGATGCAATTTCTGATCTCTGTGCACAGGGTACAAGATGACTGTGGAGCCTCCTCGGGGCATCAAAGCCAACTTGCTGAAGGCCTACATCAATCAAGTACCAGATTTCGCCGACTACATAGGTTCTGGTGATCCCAAAGTACCCAATTTTAAGGTACATAGGTTTTTTGTATAGCCCAACTCTATAGGGCTAGCACAACAGGGTGCGACTCACGCGAAAGAAACATAAAGCGCGAGATACTGGTGTGACGGTGTGACCTCCTTACACCGTTATCTCACCTCTTTGTATCGCCTCTCTCCGCTTGTATCTTATAATTTTTTTATTTTACATGTATTTAAATTTTAAATTTGAATAGTTCCATCTTCCTTCACTTTCTCATTTTGTTTTCGTACCACGGTCACTCCCAGCTCGACCGCCACAACAGTCGGAGCTGTTAATAAGCTAATCATGTGTAACAATTTATAAGTCTACAGCCTACATGTATCTATTTCTGTAATTCAGTTTCTCGGCCCATTTAGGGGTAAGTGCCTTAATAATAAAGTGTAGGGAGTGTTTTATACTGTTATACCTGTTTTTTTACATTTACCTTTATATATTGTTACAGCCTTCCTTTAAACTTTACTTCTTTAATAAATTTTGTGGACCGGAAGTTTCCCATTTCATTGCCGTGAACCTGTTCACGGCTAGTTAGGGTTGCAACCCTTTTCACTGGTATTCTCGTATAGAGATCTTGCGCTTTATAACGCTCTCATGCATTGTCGTGCTAGCCCTACTGAAAACGCTGCGATGATAAAATTTTGCTGTTGGCATCAAGTCAGAACATTGATCATTGTTGAGACTAAGTCTCTCCTCCAAGACTGTGCTTCAATATCGTCTGTAAGCACAGGATCGTCAACAGTTCGCATAGCACGTCTTTGAACCGCGTCAAAGGGCCCGAGCTGGCATCCAAGAGCTCTCGCTTAAAGATGGCATCAGTATTCCATGTGGGGATGGACTTGTGACTTATAAATTTCAATTACAATTACAGTCTCAATTACAGTCTCTGCTCTGAAGTGAAATACCGCTTAGCTCTGTTGAGCACACCGAGCTTTTTGGACGTCAGCTTAACTTTCCCATCTAAGTGACTACGAAACTGAACGTCATAAGAGATGTTTTATTATGCTAAAGTTTTATTCTTGTGTTCATATGTGGAAGCTTTAACTGTCATGTAATTATTCTTGTGGAAGTTGACTTCGTAAAAGTACTGGACTGTAAGCTCCCCTAATAATATAAAATAAAATCACATCCTGTTGACAGTGGATGCTGTTCTCGCTATGCTTGTTCCACGGCGTGGTGCTGGAGCGACGTAAGTTCGGACCTCTCGGGTTTAACATCCCGTACGAGTTCACTGACGGCGACCTGCGTATCTGCATCTCACAGCTGCACATGTTCCTCAACGAGTATGCAGACGTACCTCTTAGGGTAAGACCATGCTAAACTTACACAAAGATTGTCTGTTACATTGTATAAAAAAAGGTCATTATGTACAAATGTTTTCACAGTGCACATTTGGTGAAATTACAGGCACATGGAACTTGTCAACTTATGTATCAGGGCGCGTTGGCAGTGCCTCTCAGATCTTCGCGATTTAAACTTCTGAGTGGTACTGCAACTGTTATAGACAGGCGTGTAGCTTGCGATCAGGCCCACGACTTGTTCGTCCTGTCACTTGATATTATAAAAAGAAAATAAACTAAGAGTAAAACTATTTCCTTAATATATCTCGGCGATCTTCGGATTTCCGAATGCACCAGAATAATATCTATAATATAGAACAATATATAATAGTATAATATCTGATTGAAATTCAAAACTACGTACTTTATTATTGTTTTTTTTTCATGTGAACTTTACTTTTTTATAATAATACCAGTTACTCCTTAACAATGATGTTCACAGAAATATAAACGAAATAGAGTACCTACTACTAGATACTACATACGTCAATGTCGATTAATCGATAGCCGAAACTCGAAGATTGCCAAGAGATTTTTAAGAGAAAAGTACTGTACAAAATTAAATGTAGTAGGATATTGTTTAAAAAATACTATATCAAAATTGTTTTGAAATATACAAGTTCCTAATAAGGAGAGCGCATGTCCGTGTGGTGTCTCTCCCCAGACAATGGCACATCTTTTGTCCTGCCCTGCGTGTCCCTACACCTGCACACGCGATGACCTGTACAACGCCACTGATAATGCTATCACAGTCTCTAAGTACTGGCCCTCACAAATATAAACGTCAGAATCGATACGCCAAGAAGACTAATAAGTAAAACAAACATGTCAAATGGATAAATAATCTGACTTAGAGGACTATAAAATGCATTGCCCTCGCTGCCAAAGCCCCTAATGGTTAGGAACACAGTAAAATTCTAAAATTAACGACCCTTAAATGCCAAAGATGCTGACATATACTGCGGGGCACATTAACTACGGCGGGCGCGTGACGGACGACTGGGACCGGCGCTGTCTGCTTTTCCTCCTCGCTGACTATTACAATCTCAACGTGCTGTCCGACCGGTACACTTTCGATGAGAGCGGCGCCTACAAACAGGTATTCAATCATCTTCCTACCCAGATCTACTCAGAATCAAATACAAGGTTATGGGGTCAGGAGTCTTCGAGCATCGACTGTAAATTACTATTTTTGCCAGCTTCACCGTATGACCCTGAAACTTGAGCTTTATTTAGAAAATGGAGGTAATAAATCAAACACAATGTTGTCGTTAGCAAAATGCATCGGCGTCTATCGACGACTACACGAAGTACATCCGTACTTTGCCGTTGACGGACGAGCCGGCCCTCTTCGGGTTGCATTCCAATGCCAACATCTCCTACGCCATGTCCGAGACTAACACCAATCTTAGTAAGTTAAGCAATATTTGGAGATGTGTTTTTTTAGATTAGAAAATTGTATACCTAATGTATGGCCGGACACAGTGAAACTATACTTGTTTTGAAAAACTCAGCTTCTATTCTTCATTTGTTTTCACAAATGAATGATTTATTATTATTATGTCAAATAAGTAATACTCGACCAAATTCAAACTCAATGTCGAGTATGAAGTTTCATTCGCATCATTCGTTTTTCAATTTGTCGAGTATTACTTATTTGGATATAATTGTATGTGACGAATGTCGGACAGAGCACGGGAGTAGACCCCCTGATGTCAAAGTAAGTAACTGAAGCACTTATGTTATGGAAATAGGAAACAATGACGATACCACAAACACCCAGACCCGTGGCAATATAGAAAATTTAATTTTCTACATTAGAGATCGAACTCGGGGTCTCAGAGGTGGCGACACCCTGAACACCGGTATGCAATTATCACTTACCAACAACTTTAACACTTTGCACCCTCAGTGTAATAAAACAAAATTTCGCGTATATATGCGCGTATATATATATATATATATATATATATACGCGTTTCTATTTTATATATATATATAAAATAGAAACATATTATCATGATCAATCATGTGGCTTTATTATACAAACGGTAGACATTCAACTGCCTCCGTGGCCGAACGGTTACCATAACTGCCACGCAGAGGTCCCAGGTTCGATTCCCGGGCCGGGAGAAATATTTGTATGACCTACATTTGTTTCTCTCGTGAGTTTGGGTGTAATTCGTGGTTGTCTATATGTGTGTCCATGGCACCCGCGACACCGGGTTTCCCTAGTGCGGGGCTATGTTGATTGTGAGCGTTATTATTATTATTATTATTATTATACATTACTTTATTGTTAAGCGTGGAAATTCAATGTAAATACATTAAACTTAAATAAAGAACCCATACCGTTGATGTTACTAAAGGAGTAAGACCACCACACTACACTTATTAATACGACATCGGCTTGAGCCGGTCAGCAATTTAAGTCCTTACAATCAGTGGCGTAGCGTCGATTGCCTCTGTCGATGCCACGCGGGACAGCTTACATTTTTCACGGTTACTAAAATACATAATTACTAAAGTTCCGGCTGGCTCGGCTCGACTGTGTTTTTATGTCCGCCTTTCGTCGCCACCTTTCAGGATTTCGTTTTCTCAATTAGTGACATTTATTTTCTAATTTTGAGTAAAAAAGTTTTTATTAATAAATATAGAAATATATAGTAGTTTATGATATAATGTATTGGTTTTATTACTTATTATATGTATTACATATATGTAATTATTTATTGATTTTCCATCTATCGTTTACTAAATCTTCATACACCGCCGTCTGTTTCCTATGAATTATAATTACTTCCATCCAAAGGTTGTCTGGCAGAAATCGCTTAAAGCGATATGACCGCCCATTGTACCACCGCTTATGTCTTATTATTTTAATTACTGTATTGTATTTGTATTTATGTTGGTGCACAATAAAGAATTTTTGTATTATATCGCTAGTTAGGGCTCTGGCGCGCTCCATCCATGGCGCCTTCTATACCCCCCACGCTTCGCCACTGCTTACAATAAGAGCAAAGAAGACTGGTCATTTCAGTTTCGCTCATTGCGAAACGCGCTACATCTTTTTCGTACCTATTACATACATATTAAGGATGTTTCTGACCAGCTCGACTTAATGCGGTACCTTATCAATAAGTGTGGTGGTACTCTAAATCTGAGCTGACTCCACAGGGACCTTGTGCAATCTGCAGCCAAAAGAAGCGGTAGGCACTACTTCCGGAGACCTTTCGCCTGAGGAGATGACAGAAAAAGCGGCCAAAGACGTCCTTGACGTCCTGCCGGCCTTACTTGACGTCAAATACATATCTGCCACGTTAGTTGCTTAGACAATATGTGTAACGCACCGAGTTTCATCAAAACAATGACAATTCTATAGACGCTTTCGACTAGACTCTCCTTTCTTCTTTGGTTGATAATAAGCACATTATCATGCCTTTACATAGTATACAATAGAATTAACTCCAAAGGGACAAGTGACCACTGGGACAAGGAAACATTAAAAAAAGAAAGAAAGCTGGAGTCCAGAACTTGGCTGTTGATATTTGGACACCATTTTTTGTGTTTTGATTTCTGAAATTGAGAGGTTTGGTAATCCAGTTGGGAGAGCGGTTCCTTCTCAATTGCGAGGTGGACAGTTAGAATTCCTGTGACGGCATATATGTGTTTAAACATTTTGCAGCAACGCTTCTCGCTAACGTGAAGGAAAATATCGCAATAAAAACAACGTGGAAGTACGTTCACAACGCCCTGCCGTTCCTAGAGATAACACTCATCGGGGCAAATAATATTTCCTCAACTATATAAAGCTGGTCGTTTTATAAACCTTTTTCATCGAGTATATAACCAGAAGTAGAGACGAAATGTCATTTAATTTGTTTGAAAACTATTCTGCCAAATTATTACGGTGATAATTCCGCTCCGATTGGCTAGCCCGAATTCGAAACAGAGACGGGTGTGTCGTCAATTGTTTCACTTCCAACTTTAGCAGCAAAGGGTTCGTAAAGTGTAGTACTGCCACCTTACCTATTTCTGCCGCCAAGCAGTAACGTCAATTTTCCCACACTAACGAATGGAACAGCCCCCCATTGTTATAGTTATCTTTATTACAATAAATACAGAATATTTTTGGAATATACGGACACGTACACCCAGGCCGGTTGTTGGCGCTGTACTATTTCAGCTTTCTTATTTGTGATTTCAACGCAAATGAGAGTTGATATTTAAAAGTGATATAAGGCCCATTTGCCTGATGAGTTGCCAGTGATGGGGCCCTTATTCCGCCTCTATTTTAACCGACTTTAAAAAGGAGGAGGTTCTCAATGCGACTGTATGTTCTTTTTTTTGTATGTATGTTACGCGATAACTCCGGTATTTGTGAACCGATTTTCATGATTCTTTTTTTGTTGGAAAGGGGGTACTTCCATAGTGGTCCCATTTCATTCTGAAGAAAATCATCCACCTTGAAGGGTGGCTGTTCACGCATGAAGATTCACTTTTATAAATAGCGCCTAACTTTAATTTAGGAGCAATTACTTTAATGGTTGATTTTGCTATTTCCTCCATTCAAGGCGTTTTTCTCTCAATACACTTTGACTAGTGTCGTAGTGAGAATCTATTTTTATTATCTCCAGCGTCAAGTCCTGTATAGTGGCGAACTAGGAGATATTTCAATAAAACTTAGCAAATAGACGTAATTCCACGTACTTTTGAGGTCGGTTTTTTTAGTACTCTGTACTGAGATTATTGGTTATATACCCGATTACCTCTTTTAACCACGTTAAGTGAGTTCAGCAAACGGCGATATTGTATTGTCTAACTTTTACTTTATGTCATGCAGATACCCAGTGTCGTACAAAGAATCGCTCAACACAGTCTTAGTTCAAGAAGCAATCCGGTACAATAAGCTTTTGACAGTTATACGATCTTCATTGCAGTGAGTAAATTAATTGAAATGTACAGTGTTTTTTTTAATGAGACAGTGTGGGGAAATCCGAAACCATAGCAGATACAAGGAAACTGTCTTAGGAACTATTAAGTCTTTTTTTGTGAAAACAATTTTTGCATAGTCGATTTTAAGGTCAACCGTGAGTTAACCAGTTTACAAAAAAACTAGTTAATTTTAATCAATTTTTATGAAAAATATTTATTTGAAATTTGACCAACTTCGGCTGTCTCGACTTTTTTTCGTCCCATACAGTAAAATGATCCCTTCATGAAACTGCGTCGCGTTCTTAGCAGTAAAAAAAATTTTGATCAATTTTATTCATTTTTATGGACAACCCACACTTGACCAAAAAGTTGACTATGGCTTTCGAGACCATGGACGTTGCGTTGCATACGTGATTAAACACATTATTTTATCCTTCATTTTCAGTATAAAAGTACTATTAATATGCCTGGAAAAACAGTCATATTTTCTTTTAGTCATTGCTCTAACACGTCAAATATTACTTTTATTATTAATAAATTATTGTTTTTGCTTTTTCTAGTACACCTTCGTCTCTTTAGTCTTTTATTATTTCCTCACATTGTTTGAGAAAAATACTATGCATGCCTCGGCGGGAACGGGGATTGCTTGACTTGCATTAATACAAGGCCTCGCTGGAGCTCGTCCTTATAACTCATACTCGTCCAGCAATCCTTACTCCTGGCCTCAGCAAATACTATTTGTTGTTGATAGGGACCTGCTGAAGGCACTCAAAGGTTTGGTGGTGATGTCTGAAGCACTAGAGAGCATGTCCAACAGCCTTGCCAAGAACGTGGTGCCCGTCATGTGGAGTTCCAAAGCCTATCCTAGTCTCAAGCCGCTCGGTAACACTCACGCACAAAGCACACTCAGTGTTGTATCGAACTAATATCTATAAAAGCCGTGGTAGCCTTAAAGTAGAGACCGTGTGTCGGGATCCGGACACGTACGTCTGAGATTTCGGAATTTGTATGAAATTTAATTTGAAAGGACTTGTACCGAATTAGTATGGAGCTTGGTACTTTATTCCCAGAAAAATTTAACCAGCCTCAATTTTTTTGCCAGATAAAAGCTTGGAAAGAAAGCAGCAACACTTAAATGTTACAATATTCAAAAACATTATTCTAGTTGGCTAATTAAATTGCAACAAGAATGGCTTTCACATCTGATGTGTTAATATTTTTTATGGCATTGGCCACTGGCGGATTACCCAAAAAATTACATAACAAACAGTTCCGTTTCGTGGGATTGCGTTCCGTTTTACTTTACATAGCATTAAAATTCCCTAACGGTTTTCTGGAAATTGCAAATCAAAAATAATTTGTTTTTAATTCGGACTTTCTAGATTTTGAGAGCTCCTTACAAAAAACCAACTAATAGCCTGGTTCAATTTTCCATTTATTTTAGTACCACTAAAGGAACAACTCCTTTGACCATGAGCTTATTACTGCCCTCGGAACGAAAAAAGGCACAACTGCTGTGTAAAGTACGCATTGTTGTGCCTTTTTTCGTTACGAGG
This sequence comes from Hyposmocoma kahamanoa, assembly GCF_003589595.1. Classification (NCBI taxonomy): domain Eukaryota; kingdom Metazoa; phylum Arthropoda; class Insecta; order Lepidoptera; family Cosmopterigidae; genus Hyposmocoma; species Hyposmocoma kahamanoa. Next base: position 190,075 of record NW_020653561.1, on the reverse strand, counting down.
GCAGATTAGTGAAGCAACATATAGTGATGAAATCTGCACGTCAAAGAAGGTTCACAAGTCCCTTACACGCATCGAGCCAGAGTGGCGGACTACGGCTTAAAACCTCGCCTGGGAAGAGATCCGTGCCCAGTGAGATTTATAAGTAGGTTGATAAACAGACGTTAGCTAAATACGGTAAAGTGCAAACTTTGCCATAATTACGTCGTTACTAGTGCATTTCGTTAGTAGAGCTCCTTGTGAAAGAGTTCGTCCAGGGTATTGCCACTCTACCTATTCCTGCCGCCAAGCAGTAATGTCAGCATTACTGTGTTCCGGTTGTGAAGGGTAAGGGTGCTGGTGAAATTACAGACACATGGGACTTGTCAACTTATGTCTCAGGGTGACGGGCGCAGTGCAGTGCCCCTCAGACCTTTTCAGAATTTAAAGCTCTGAGTGGCACTGCAACTGTTATGGACAGGCGTGTAGCTTACAATCAGGCGCACAACTTGTTTGTCCCGTAGAACTTAGTCGCAAACACCCACCTCAATTGTAAAATCGATGCCCCACCGAATAAACGCGTGAAAGCGTTTACGGCTTTTTGCATTTAATCAATTTTTGGTAGAATAAAAAGTTAAGAGGATTTTTTATTAATTTCTGATAAAGTATCAATATTTTCGAGTTCTTAGGTTTTTGCGATTGTTACACATAGGAAATGAAACTATTTTTCCGAATTTAAATCGCGTATGTACCAACGTTTCGGGCTCTACACAGGTCCCATGGTCACGGTTGACTGAGGTGGTACAGTTTTCAACCAGTTATGTCTAATATTAATGCAAACCATCTTATTTTTCCCTATAGTTACAAAAGTTATTAATTAAATATTTTTAATTTTACATAATAAAATAAAATAAAAAATAAAATAAAAATCTTTTATTTCGGACCACAGTAATCCATATAAATTAGTAGGTTAGTAACATAACAACTTATAACTATGCTAGTTATTAGGGTTAGTACAATTACATAACCAAAAATGAATAAAATTAAAAATAAAATGAGACGGACCCGGCTGTCCAAGCGGCTCACCGATTCGCACGCAGTACATGCAATTCGATGAACCTCTGGAAAACTGCTGCATCCATCCTGTTTGCAATTAGCTTTAGGATCTTGTTATTGCTTCCCCTCACCCTTTGTACCAGCGCTGCAGACATTTTGCGCATGATGGCATAAAAATCCTTAACAGCAGCATCCGCAAACATGCCAGATGCGCTGCAGAAACGTGGAAGCCTCAACAAGACCCTAAAGGTATTATTATATTGGATTCGCAAGGCACTGTACGATCTCTGTGTGAAATTAGACCACAGAGCACACGTGTAGAAACTTTGGCAGTATGCTCTGAAGAGCGTAAGTTTCACTCCAATTGTACATCGCGTGAATCTGTGAGCCAACGTATTGCCTCGAACCGACAGTGCCCTAACATAGAACATTCCAATTTACGCTACATCTATATTACAAATTATTTTATTTTAACAATATGATTTTTTATTAAGTTAAATTTATTATTAATTAATAATGGTAATTAGAACAAATTAAAACATTGCTGTGGTACTGAAGTCTTATGTCTGTTTGGGATTTTTCATCAGAGTAACTACTGGATCCCAACCTGGTGGTACGACGAAACCATCTTCCCTCTTGAACTTAGGGTGTTTTTTAATTTCAATGGCCTCTCGCAGCATCCTGGGTAGATAACGGACTTCTTTTGCAAGGACCTGGGGTTTGTCAAATATCCGAGATAAATTTTCAAAAAATATAAATATTTTCGGTTTTCATATTTTAATATAAAATATAATGTTTTTTATATTTAATTTGGTCATACATAAATTAAATAAATATTTAAGTATAGTCCAATCACCAATGAGTAATTTTTTTTTTTTTTTCAAATTCCTTTACACGTTTATTCGGTGGGGCCGTCGAACTTGTTTTTAATTCCTTCGAGACGCTCCGGTCAAATCAGACGTTTTTTGCAGCGGCCTGGGTGAAAGACATGTGTCTGCGAGTGGTATTTATGCAGCAGTGGGTGGACACGGGTATCCCCAAGGTGTTCTGGATTTCGGGCTTCTATTTCCCTCAGGCCTTCCTCACCGGCGCGCTGCAGAACTACGCCCGGAAGCACGTCATCGCCATCGACACTATCGGATATGCCTTTGAGGTGATTATACTAAATTATACTAAACGGGTACGGGTTAATTTTAAAAAAAAAAAAAAAACGCACACACTCAACATAGCCCCGCACTAGGGAAAACCCTGTGTCGCGGGTGCCATGGACACACACATAGACAACCACAAATTACACCCAAACTCACGAGAGAAATAATTGTAGGCCATACAACTATTTCTCCCGGCCCGGGAATCGAACCTGGGACCTCTGCGTGGCAGTCCGACATGGTAACCGTTCGGCCACGGAGGCAGTTTCAGTTTAAATTTTCAGTGTTTTTAGTAGAAAAATTGTTGTACGTGATTAGTTGTTAAAAGGGAACAATAGACGTTTGTTCGTTCTGTTGTGAGAGATTTACCCATAAAACCAATAGAACTAATGTAGAAAAATACTGGTGGCATTCACTTGGCACTTCGGACACCTGGGACATTTCGGACGGTCATTTCTCGGATTCGGAACTGGGGGGCTACTCTCGATCTCCGTCTGACATCCGTCCGAAACAATTACTGTCAAATAAGTAATATTCGACAAAAAGACAAGTATCCAGTATGAAGCTTCATTCACATCGCGCGTCTTTTCATTTGGTCAAATATTGCTTATTTGGCAGTAATTGTTTCGAACGGAGATCGAGACTAGACCCCCTGATACGAATCGGACGTCGTAGTGCGCAAATGCTCTAACCCCTTTACAATTGCGATAGGCGAGCAAAGAACGCTAATACATACATAGATATCGTGAGTGAGATGGCGGTCGCACATAAAAACAATCGCACAAGTGTTTTTAATTCAAATTGTTTCAGTTGAGCTTGTAAAGCACACAGCATAAGCATAGCAAAAGCTAAGAGGTCATACAGTGCCTCCCATTCTTTTTTCATATGCTTAAACAATGGTTGAGTCTCTGTTGGCATGCAAAGAGGGTACAACCAAAACATATACTAATAATATGTAATTATATACTTTCGTAGAAAAATGTAAAAATAATAACACTACGTAAAATGGCTATAAATAATAAAATAGGTGAGGAAAGACGAAACTTAGAAGTTGAGAAAGACCTTGACACATCTTCATTCGTTATCACTAGTTTCATAGAGTACTCAGTCTTATTATAGTATAACTACTGGGATTGTATTTTAATAATAATATAACTAGTGGGAAAAATCCCCTCCGTCCATTTTACACAGGGATCCCTTATTATAATGACGGACTCCACAGAGAGAATCCATTAGGGGACAAATCATTCCAAGTAGCAATATTGGCGTAGGGCTCTTACAGGTAAACATGATACGACGTCGCGTCGCGCTACGAGGTATTCAAATTCAAATTCAAAATAATCTTTATTTCATAGGTAAGCATTATTACACTTGAAATCGTCACAATATTAAACTCTACCGCTCATTCGTAAGGCAGATTCCCCTGAGAAGAATGAGCAAGAAACTCTAGGGGTTGCTCTTTGTAAATAACATTTACAATATTTATTTTTTTATTTGAAACATCAGAGATCGAGACTACCTCCATGAGCTAAACGGGTTACTACCACGGATTTTTGTCATCCAAGTACGTATGTGTAAGAGCCCTTAGGGCTCGCTAAGGTAGGACATCGTCATGCTACGACGCGACGTCGTATCGTGTTTATGTGTAAGAAGAGCCCTTAGTTCTATTTTTATGCCGAAAATAATAAACACTCGTAATATCAGGCATCTTCTTTTCAAATGATTTTATAGTTAAATTATCCATTTGAATATGGATCGACCAGAGTAAGCAAACAGAAAACCTAACCCGCAGCCGATGTCCGCTGCGCCGGCCAAGCGGCCCGACGACGGCTGCTGCGTGCGAGGGCTGTTCCTCGAAGGCGCCCGCTGGAACAGCGCGGAACTCGCTCTGGAGGAGTCCAAACCCAAGGAGTTGTACACCGGTATGCCATAGGCCTCCAATCGTCTCGTTACAGGTTGCAATCAACAATTTCACGACTGTACAACCAGTGAAATTCCGAAGCCCTCAGTGCTCGACCTTCGGACCAACTGGATCTTATAAGTACCACTACATTATACCTTTAATGGTACAGGTGCCACTATTATAATTGATACCTTGATACCAATTCGTTGTGAGAGTCAGAATGGCGGGTGTACCTTAACGGTTCGTGACAAATTTGATATCAAAAAAATTTACCTAATTTGTACTATTTAGTGCCTGTGTTTAAATAAATATACCTCCGTCAGGACGAAGTTATAGCAATATCAAAGAATTGACAGTCAATATGGCGGATGTACCTCAAATTACCAGTTTTTATTTAATAACTATAAATACTTATTTTATTTAAAAAAAAATGTATTATTAATACTCTCAAGGTAAAAGAATCTCCAGCTCGATCTGCTGGTTAGTTTCTGGGAAATAAGACTAAATCTGTTGAGATTTCAGAGTGGCGTGTACATCATCGTAACTTATTGCATCAGTATCATATTGACTCAATAAATTACGATGTATTTGTACTTTTATTGATTAATGCAATATGCTACGATGAAGACCTGTGAATTGTATCAATCTGCCTTGTAAGCGTATGGGTGGTTGAGACTTTTGTAACTTCCAAGTTGTAAGTCCACCACCTATATAATACGCTTACACGGCAGATTGCTACAATTCACAGATATACTTCGTAGCATATTGCATGAATCTAGGTAGGTAAGTACAAAAGTAAGTGCCTGTACTTCCACAGAAATGGCGATAATTTACATGAAACCGGAGCGCGAACACAAGCTGAAGGAGGGCTTGTACGAATGTCCGACGTACAAGACTCTGCTTCGCGCCGGGACACTGTCCACGACGGGGCACTCCACCAACTACGTCATGACCATCGAGCTGCCCACGCAGAAGCCGCAGGCGCACTGGATCAAGCGCGGCGTGGCGCTCTTCTGCGCATTGGATTATTAAGGACTTCGGGAAAATTTGGAAACCCGATCACGAGAATGAGAACGGATTTTAACTGAATTATATATTTACTACTTGACTAAATTGTTTGATTTCTATAATTCAGCAGGAATAATAATGCAGTGAGGCTTAGGTACATTTATTTATTACGAAATTTGAATGCATGGCCAAGATAATGAAGACCTCCGACCGACCCACACCCGCACAACCCAATCCCGAGCCCGTCGCGGCTGCGGGCCTGCTGTTTTTAATTTCAACACTCACGCCGCTGATTTGGTGGTACATTCCTTGCGTAATAAATAGTATTTATTCACAAAAGTAACATTTGGTCGGAACAATGAGGTTTGTAGAGTACAATTTGAAACTTTTTAACGCGAATATTTCATCAGCTAATATGTAGCGCTTTACAAATACAAAATACAACACAATTGTTTAATTTCACTACTAATTACGTTCACAATACAGGTCAATTTGCTGAATTAACGGCGGTTAATGCTGTTGTTTTCTTTCGGCAAACCCTATACGGCATTTTGTTTCGGCGAATTTTCCTCGACTTCTGAATCCGAAGGCATTTTGAGCGGCCCTTTGTAGAATTCGAAATTGGAAAGCTCGCGTATTTTATCGTACTCCGGGTACGGCATCCATTTTGAACTGAAAACACAAAGAAATTAAAATAAAATTCAAGGAAACAATACACATAGAATGACTAATACCTCCCACTGTTCTAAATCTTTGCCGTCTAATTAGCAATCACTTTACAACGGTAGCATGCGTGTTTAGAATAAAAATTTTGTAATTGTAAATATTTTGTAATTGTAAAAATTTTGTAATTGTAAATATTTTGTACCTATAAGAGTTTGTATTATAATTATTTTGTTTAGAATTTAGCCTTTTTTAGTAATTCCGAGATTTCAGAGGGAGTTATTATCCACTCTATATTTACTACTTAAAGTTCAGATAAAGTCCAGACTGGCTTTTCTTCTGAGTTTTCGATCTTTGTATTAATAATTATAACTATACTCTAGCCAAATTCGATGTAGAATTAATGTCAAAAAAACAAAAACGTATGATTTTTAGGGTTTTCATCTCAGATCTTTCACAGTTACTATACAATTTCAATAATTTCCTACGAAATTCAACTACATTGTGGATAATACTAAATCTTGAAGCCATGTTTATAATGAATATTATTCAACAGAAGTTTCAAATCACCTAAAAATGACCAGTAATTAATTATTTGTATAACTGTGTCATCCCTAGTGACTTTTTGATTTGAAGTGAGAGATTGAAAACATTCGAGTTCTAGTGGTAATTCAAGTTCAGAATCGGAAACAGATGCTGGATGATTTTAAATGTGGTAAATTAATATCAAATAAAATCTTACAATTTTGTTTCTTTTCATCTACCATTACTTACCATCTAGCAGTAAATATTAATAGGACGCAAACACTTATTTTTATTCCTAAATCATACGTATCAATAGGTATTTTGTAAATTTTATAATAATTGTCTAGGTAAATATTACTTCTACATAACCCAATTACTTACTTACCTATTTAAATTCCAATTAAGGGAGCAGGCCGTGGGCAGAGCAAGCCTTAATAATGAGCATTGAAAAAAATGTTCTTTTCCTATGCCATCATTGGTTGCCTAGCAACGTTTTGTTATTAAACATTCTACATCGAATTTGGCTAGAGTATAGTGAAGTAATTTCACATAAAAACAATTGAATATTAATTCAATAAAAATTTAAATACAATGAATAGCGACATCTACGCGACTTAAAGGTATCTAACCGGGTGATGAAATACAGATTTCTCATAGATGGCGCTACGACTAAAAAGTCGTTGAAAAACGAAATACAAAGATACGACGCAAACACTAAAACTAAGACGCAAAAATTGGTAAGGTCCGCTGGTTAGATCCGTTGCTTAGTTGGTATAGCGTCTGACACGGTAAGCTAGAAGACATCGGTTCGAATCCGGATCGAAGGAATTTTTTCTGAGTGTTCGATCTTTGTATTAATAATTATAACAATCCGGCTATTCCGATATTTGTAATGATGGTAGGTACTTCGGAACATACTTTTTGATACACGGTGAAGGAGGCTTTATCTCTGTTTCTGGGATGTAGACACATTGCAAACCCTCGAAGCCCAACAGCTCCGCCAGCACATTGATATCTTTGTACGTTGGCCTCGCTCGCAACATCTGGAACAAACAATTTTTTTTTATGGTACAAGTGACGAGAGGAAAACTCGTACAAAAATGCGAAAATATAATTGTAAACCCATGGTCAACAATAGATATTAATATATATATGTATATTATATATACACTGATTAATTTTAACATCGATTCTCAATTTAACTGAACGTGTCCCATCACTGTTCATGTTTGTCATATGTCATTCTAGCTAAGCTAAATTTCCCGGAGTTATAATTAGTCATCGAGTATATAACCAGAAATAGAGACGAAATGTCATTTATTTGAAAACTATTCTGCCATATCATTACGGTGACAACTGCTCTCCGATTGGCTAGCCCGAGTTCGAAACAATTGACGGGTGTCGTCAATTGTTTCACTTCAAATCCACCAGTATAACTTGAGCTTTGCTATATTGGACGAAAATTGAAAAATTACATATTTAATATTTAATTACCGATGAAATGTAATTCCGTTTGTCTTGTCTTGCTGTTTTTCCCACACCACCGAATGGAACAGCCCCCATAGTTTGAGATATTATCTTTATTACAATAAATACTGAACGTTTTTTGGAATATACGAAGACGTACACACAGGTCAGTTGTTAGCGCTGCACTATTTCAGCTTTTCATTTAGTGACTTCAGTGCAAACTAGAGTTGTTATTTAAAAGTGATACAAAGGCCAATTGTCTGATGAGTTGCCTGGGATGGATGGCCCTTATTTCGTCTCTATTTCTGGTTATACACTCGATATAATTAGTACACTGTAATTTTGTGAAAAAAGCATATACTTCTGTGCAGACTTCGTATCGGTCTTCGATGGGCGGGAAGTTCCAGAATAACATGCCGACGACGACCTCGTCGCGCAGGTAAAACAACATGCCGCGTTTATATCTGTTTCTGTACTCCTCGGTGCTGCAAAACATATAGAAATTTTAAAAACATTGCATCGGCTGCGGTGAGAAGGTTATCCAAAAATCTCTCACTAGATGTCACTAGCGGTGACGAATGCCGAAAGTCAATACAAAGACCTATAACTAAAACACTGTGGCTCAGATGTTTAGAGCAATGCATAGACGCGTGTTCAACTCCCACCGGGTTCACGAGAGTTTTCTGTGTGTTCTATCTTTGAATTCATAATCATATTGAAATGTTACTATTGAAAACCAAATAGTTTCATATTTTGCCAAAAGATGGCGTTTGAAAATGTACAATGACACGTGCGTGGTAATCTCCACAGGTCGGAAAAAGGTGTACCACATATATAGATACATGTATAGACATAGCTACAAGAAGCGACACAGAGTTATTAAAACCATCAAATATTATTTATTTTTTCGAATTCCGGATTTCCGGTAATGGTTTTACTGCATCGTAGGACAAACTACTGACCTAGGAAGTCGAAATTGGATTTTAAAATAATTGTAATGGTGCCATGTAAATAATGCAGTAGATAACTGACCTTCTTGCCAAAACAGAAAATAAAAAGTAACGAGTATGGTCACTCTCCGCCCCTCCCTAGCTTTAAATTGACGGTCACATTGATAGAACCGCGACATTTGCTAGTAGAACTTAAGAAAAAGAATTCTTTAAAATTTTATTTACGAGAGGAATTTTAGGACATATTAGTTCGCATGAGAATCGTGATCGCGCTCTAAAAATATTTTATTTACATTCAAAAACACGGTATAGCATGTAGATGTTCATAAATTCGAACCACTAGCAGAAATGTCGTATTTTAAAAAGAAAATGTTCACACTGGATTATTTTAATACTTTTTATTAAAAAAAACTGCTGCAACACGACGAAGCAGTGCCATTTTTGACAACGTTGTCAATAACGGTATTTATCTTCACGAATAGAATAAAGATAGAATTTTCTTTCATCCGGAAATCCAGAATTCGAAAAAGTAATTAACTAATACTTGGTGGTTTCAACAACTATGTCGCTCCTTGTAACTATATCTATATATGTAATCTATGTTATGTGGAACACCTTTTTACGACCTGTGGTGATTACCACACACGTCTTATTGCATACTTTCAGACGCCATCTTTTGGAAAAATATGGAACTATTTTGTTTTCAATAGTTAAACTTTCAATACGATTATGAATTAGTAATCAATAAGCAATAGGTACGTTTAAGCGAGAATGTGCCCGCAGTACCTGTACCTTGAGTCACATTATCGCTAGCAACCGCTTAAAATATATAGATGTAAAAAGTTACTTCGTCTTGCGACCACTAGAAGGCGTTGTAAATTTGCCATTAAAATACTCAAATACTTTTACTAGACTTGTGCCTGATCGGTCCTTACAGGGAGCGATCCTGGTTAGTTCAATCGGTCAAATGAACTAGGTCGGTCTTCTAGTTCATTTAATTCTACAAGTACCTTAGTTCGTCTTGTCCTTGCTCGCGTTGAACGAACGCTCCAAACTACTAATTTTATTCACATGAACTACTACGGACTTCTAGTATTATGAGGTCCATAGTTACAGCGTGCTAAATATTTAAAAATACAATTTGTATGGAATCGGTACTTAGAATGGTGTGTTTAAAAATAAAAATGTAGGTACAACTACTTCATATACTCGTACACGTAGGTTGATATCGTCTGCTTAAAGGTAAAACCACATGAATGATACTTTCCACAAAAAATTATTATTAAATTACGTATTAAGTTTATAGCTTTTTTGTTATTGAGTTTGACGTGCAGAAAGATAGTCATTTTCTTACCATAAGTATATCAATTAAAGACTTTTTGTGGAAAATGTCACTAATGTGGTTTTACTAAAAGCAGTGAAAGATCGCTATTGTCCCGCTCGCACCGTTCCTACTGAATAAAAGACAGGTGAACTATCAACGCAGACAGTTCCTAGTTCATACTGAACTAAAAAGAACGATGAACTATTAAAACCGTGCAAGACGAACTGGTTCATATCGGTCAGTGTCGAGAATATATTCCTAACAGTTCGTAGTTCATGAACTATACAAGCCTTACTAGCAACAACTGCCACAGTATGCTCATAGAAGAAGTAATGTGTGTTTTCAGTGCAGTTGTTGCTATTCGAAATTAACGTAAGTTTCTCCAACTTAAACAAAAAGGCTGCAAGTCTGTGTGATTGAATTAACTGAATGTAATGCGTTATCGTTATCATTTCAGTAAAAAAATACTATCGTTCATAATTAAAATTTGGATCAAAATTTTGCCCCATTTGTCTTCGCATGCGACTTCACGATTTAAACAGCTTCCGACTACTCTTGCATGTGGAGATACCAAGGACTATCGTGAGAATTTTTTTAGAGGTTAAGTTATGGAGTGCATTAAAAGATCAAAAAATTGTACCTTAACATGCTAAATGTTGCGTGATGTGGCTTGGTGAATAAATATTATTAATATTACTTATTTCTGCCCCCAAGCAGTAATTTACATTGCCTTACAACATTACTGTGTTCCGGTTTTGAAGGGTAAGGGTGCTGGTGAAATTACAAGCACATGAGACTTGTCAACTTACGTCTCAGGGTGACGGGCGCAATGGTAGTCTCAGATCTTCGCAATTTAAAGCTCTAGCTCTGATTGGCACTGTTATGGATAGACGTGTAGCTTACCGTCAGGCGCACGGCTTGTTCGTCCCGTCATTTGATGTTATAAAAAAAATATTATGATTCTTAGAATACTAAAGTGTTTGCGACCGTTATTCGATATAAAGTAATTTCGTTCTTACCTACTGTTCTTTCTATCGTAAGTGAATTGACCTCAGAACGGAAAGTAGATATTGAGTTGCTCGTGTATTGTACACGATATTATACAGCATCTATGTTTGTTCCTGATATAAGAAGATTCCAAGTACTCACTCTTTGTAGCAAGGTTTGTCGAATTCGCCGATCTTGAGCTCATACTTGCGCCCGAGTGGGTCGTTATCGCACGGCTTGAAGATCCCGATTGTCGGCATGCACGCGCCCACCTCGCCCACCACCTGCACCACGACACATTAAGCTGGTAGTTTTATCCAAAAAGATACGTTGGCACCTACTCACAGACATATAATACCTAAATAGCCGCCGCAAGTGTACTTCTCGTGCCCAATGTAAGATATAAACGCTAGTTGCCGCTGCTACGCTTCAAAACGCGTCCGGCCGATATTGTAGTCAAACATCATTTGAAAACGCCAAAAACGCCTAATTGTACAGTTAAGTCACTATGCATTCAGAATGTGCAAAATTTATTTTAAAATCAATTTTTCGTTTTGATTTTGAATTTTGAGAAAATAAATATGCAAACGAGTGTACGCCGTGTGATTCGTAATACACAGCGGCTCTTTCTTGGTGCGGTACACTTATGGCCCATTCTTGTAGACCATAAATATCGAACGAACGATACTTTCGTATAATGCATTCAGTTTCGTGGTACGGCCGCATTGTCAAGTTTTTGGTCAAATTTTACGATTAGCGATGTTCACTTCATACAACATACTTCTCGATTCTGATCAATATAGGAAACCAAATGATGATAGATCTTAACATCTTTTTTATAAATATGATTCTATAATTTTTCTTTTTAATTTTCCAAAGCAACTTTTTTCCAAAACACGTATTAATAAAGGACTTAACTATCTTAGGGTCGTATTCCAGAACTGTACTCAATGCACAAGTCAGGATTTGAGTATGGTTTAAAGCACTCGAAATCATACTCAAGTCCCTGATTAGGGTCGTATTTCCAGTGCTCGTGTTTCAATTGCAATCCTGACTTGAGCATTGAGTAGAATTCTAGAATACGACCCTTATTCTGGTATTTTACTATACTAATATTTCTAACAAATATATATCTATAATCTATAAATCTAAAAATCATTAACACCGAAAGAGGATAGACAGATATGTCTGTTCTTAAAGCAGTTATCTGCCGATTGCCGATCAACTCACGACCATGGGGCATCGAGTATATAACTAGAAATGGAGACGAAATAAGGCCATCCATCCCTGGCAACTCAACAGGCAAATGGGCCTTATATCACTTGTAAATATCAACCCTCGTTTGCACTGAAATTACATTATATTAATTACGAAATTAGAATGCTGAAATAGCAAAGCGCCAACAACTGACCTGTGTCTCCGTATATTCCAAAAATATTATATATTTATTGTAACAAAGTTAATATCTATAACAATGGGGGGCTGTTCCATTCGGTGGTGTGGGAAAAACTGCAAAACATCTAATTACAAAACAAACGGAATCACATTTCATCGTTAATTAAATAATGTAAGTTCTCAATTTTCGTCCATTATAGCAAAGCTCAAGTTAAGCTGGTCATTATGAAGTGAAACAATTGACAACGCCCGTCAATTACTTCGAATTCGAGCAGGCCAATCGGAGCACAGTTGTCACCGTAATGATTTGGCAGAATAGTTTTCAAACAAATTAAACAACATTTCGTTCTATTTCTGGTCATATACTCGATGCCATGGGGCGTCTAACTGTTCCGAAATTTCGGGAAAATAAAAAGAAATCATATCGTGGTAAGAAACCCATAACTAGTGATAATCATTCGATAAATAACCACGAAAGCCTTAAAATGTATATAGAAAAGTTCATTTGGTGAATAGGCTTGTAATTACAGCTAGGTACCTCCATTTGTATGTCATCTTTGAGCCTGAGCCAGAAGTGCGGTTCTATGTTACAGGGCGTCCAGAAACCGGTCATGTTAGCGCCTGCGATGATCCCTTGCTGCTCCGCTGTGTGATAATGATCCATTCGGATCCGCGTGTCTTTCCACTGTGAATATACGCTTGCTGCGTCGCCGGCCTGTCGCGTATTAGTCGTAATCAGAGACCGAAACAAACACACAGTGCCTATCGAGTTCTTAGGTTTTCGCGATTGTTATACATAGGAATGAAACTATTTTTCCGGATTTAAATCGCAAATTGGAATGTTTTCTTTGTAAAATTAAAAATAAGGTATTTAATTAATAACTATTGTAACTATAGTGAAAAAATAGGGTGGTTTGCATTAATATTAGACATAACTGGTTGAAGACTGTACCACCTCAGTCAACCGTGACCTGTAAAGGGCCCGAAACGTCGGTTTGTTTGAAAAAACAAATATACGCGATTTAAATCCGGAAAAATAGTTTCATTCCACACAGTGCCTATATTAAGTAAAGTCATAATAGAGCTCCTTGTATTTAAGAGTCGACACAACCTCAAATGGCTACAAACACTTTGAAAAAACAGAAGATATACACTGATTACCAAGAAAAGAAAAAAACACAAACTTACCTCGAAATTTTACAAGAAAACCACTGTATTGAATAGGTACTTTACATATACCAATGATTTTTTTTTTATATCAACTGAACTAAAGAGAACACGTATAGGTACTATACGATATACATTTTTAAAATGGCGTTAATTCCGTTTGTAAAATAAATTAATTCTGAAATAAGCCAAGCCAGGGAAAAATTAGAATTCGAGCTGATGTAGTATCGACTCCTAACTGACATCTTAATTATCTATTTCTGCCTCCGAGCAGTAATGTAAGCGTCCCGGTTTTAAAAGCCAAACAGTGGTGGTGTAACCATAGGCACATGGGACTTATCAACTTATGTTTTAGGTTAAGGTGACAGTGCGTATCCGGGCGGCGTCGTGGTGAATGTTCACTGATCCCACGGCGCCGACTCAACCGGCGAGAGGGAAACCCGGGGGGGGTTTTAGTGGGGTAGGCCCTCCACATAACCCCTGAGTCTCCCTGGGCTCAGAGGTATCCATAAAGATTTCCCCCCCGTCAAAAAAAAAAAAAAGGGTGACAGTGCGCCACTTGCGGTTTAAGCTCTGACACTGTATATAGGAGTGTCGCTTACCACCAGGCGTACAAATTGTTCGTCGCTTTACTTGATCCTTAACCCGTTACGCTTAGAGACACACGTTGCCCCTAATTACTTTGGTAATAAAAATATTTATATACTTTTTTTTATGGTGACACCGTGCGGCTCTAGAAAGCTACAGCACGAAAATCGATCAGAACACCTTTTGTCTCTAGTAATAAGTCAAAAAAGCAAAATGAAAATGAAATCATGGAATCATTGCATAACATTTTTGGGCAAAATAGCAATTATCTTATTACGGTTGTGTATTTAGAAACTTGTATAATTGTAACTAAAAAAGTGATTATTTTATAATATTTTTTGTCTTCTTATTTTTTATAATTCCGGGTTTACAGAGAAGGTATTACGCGCTCTATGTGCATTCCGATCTTTGGTGGTGCTTTACACAAAGCCATTACGCAACCTACCATCTTAGTCTAATGCTTGTGGAGGACTTCTGACTCCTTCGAAGAGTTTTACGGACATTCTCCTCCTCTCTTCAGGTCTCCTCGCAATGTTTTCATGCATAGTTTACAATTGTACACCAATCACCATATAAAATAATTGTTATTTCTGGGTTATCAATATAATTTTCTAATTCATTACGACATAAAAACATTAAAAAAAACTTTATTTCTCAGCAAACACTGCTTTGTAGCGAGGACAGAAAAGTTGAAACTTACGTACTCATTTTCGGGTTTCTTTTTTTTATAACAATATCAAGTGACGGAACAAACAAGTCGTGCGCCTGATGATAAGCTGCACGCCTGTCCATAACAGTTACAATGCCACGCAGATCGCAAAGATTTGAGAGGCTCTGCCACTGCGCCCGTCGCCCTGAGACGTAAGTTGACAAGACTGTAATTTCACCAGAAAGCACCCTTACCTTTCAAAACCGGAACACAGTAAAGCTGACATTACTGCGTGGCGGCAGAAATAGGTAAGACATTTAAGCAAAATTCTACAAATTGATGACAAAGAACCTAGAAATGTTTAAATATGCGAAAGAAAAGCAAAACATCAGGTGCATACATTGACTTACAATTATACGGACGTCGGGTCCGCGCTAAAAAGTATCCGAACTTATAGGGCGTTAAAATCGTATACAGAGCGTCATTCACGCTTTAGTCTTCGTTTGTTCAACTGACAGCGAAGCAAGCAAAATTAGACAGTACTGCGACGACATTACAATTTAAATTCAACGTTTTAGCTTCTTCATATTCCTTTAAATGTCACTATGTTTAAATAGGTTGACTTGGGACATTTTTTTCGTGGTTTTTGTATTAGACCCGTCGTCCATTTATTTCTAAGTCAATGGGTGCATACCTATTCTTTGCATACTGCGAAATTAAACAGAAAGCAATATTGTGAAACTAAAAGCAGTAGAAGTTCGTCCAGGGAAGTTCAGCCACCTTACCTATTTCTGCCACCAAGCAGTAATGTAAACATTACTACGTTCCGGTTTTGAAGGGTAAGGGTGCTGGTGACATTACAGGCACATGGGACTTGTCAAATTATGTCTCAGTGTGACGGGCGCAGCGACAGTGTCCCGAGTCGAGAGGTTTCTAAATGAGGTGCACTCCACCACCACTGTTCAAAATAATCCGTCTGTCAAATGGTTGTTCTCCCGCCCGCGTTGTTGCCTAACCTATCATGCAGGTGCGCCAACAAAGCAATATTCGGTATTGCCGTTTAATAATTATCTAGTGGCGACCTCTGACACAATCCAACTAGTTAATATTAACGCCATGTATCCGTTACATATAAACAACATGTGAGCATGGAATTACAACTATACATAAGACTTGTCAACTTATGTCTCAAAGTTTCGGGCGCAGTGGCAGTGTCCCTCAGGACTTTGTGATTTAACGCTCCGAGTGACACTGCAACTGTTAGGCATTACATACCAGGCACACGAATTGTCCGCCCCATCATTTAGTAGTATAAAAAAAACTGGAAACAGAACCTTTTTGAAATATTGTTATAATAATGTTATTTATTTCAAATTAAAGAAAGAAACTCCGCTTATTTTATTTACCAACACGCAATACAATTTGGACAGAAAGTAAAACTTTAAAATCATCGGCATAATTTAAGATACCTGTAGATAGAGATAAGAGATATAAATAATTTTTAATTTTCAAATGTAGCCCCCTGTCAAAATAACTGTTTTTCTAGCCCCTACGGAAAAATCTGCCCACTCTGTCTTATGTGATTATAAACGATGTGATTGTAAACGAGTATTATAAAAAGCTTACAACGTAAAGGTCTTTACGGGCCTCTAACTCTGTATTGACCAAATACCCTCCGTTGACATGGTCGACCTCCAGATACGAGGGAAGGGCTATGTCTGTCCGAGGTTCCGCGCCAACTGCCACGAACACCTGAAAAAGGCCATTTTTACATTTGTACATTCATTCCTATTTCACAACTTAAAACTACCTCCATATCTGCCACGCAGAGGTTATTCCCGGGCCTAGAGAAATATTTCTGGCCTATAATTATTATTTCGTGAGTTTGGGTGCAATTTGTGGTTGTCTATGTGTGTCCATGGCACCAGATACAGGGTTTCCGTAGTGCGGGGCTATGGGTATTAGCGTTATTTATTTAGGTAACATTCGAAATAGGAAATGAAACTATTTTTCCGGATTTAAATCGCGTATATTTGTTTTTTCAAACAAACCGGTTTGTTTGAAAAAACAAGTATACACAAATTGCACCCAAACTCACGAAATAATAAATGTAGGCCAGAAATATTTCTCTAGGCCCGGGAATAACCTCTGCGTGGCAGACAAACCGGTTTCGTTGAAAAAACAAATATACGCGATTTAAATCCGGAAAAATAGTTTCATTTCCTATGTGTAACAATCGCGAAAACCTAAGAACTCGATAACATTCGAAAATTTAAAAAAAACCAAACGTAAGTTAGGAACGCATTAACAAAATTTCTGATTATTTAAATAGAACGTCAGTCGTACATAAAATTATTCAGTACAACATCGATAACAATATTCTTAGTAGGAATGCCTATGTAGTATCAGTAGAGCACCTTGTGAAAGAGTTCGCCCAGGGAAGTACTGCCACCTTATGAAACTACAAGCGCATGAGACTTGTCAATTTATATCTAAGTGACAGGTGCAGTGAGTGGCACAACAACAGCTATGGACAGGCGAGACGTGTCGCTTATCACCAGACACCAAGTGACGGGACGAACAAATCGTGGGCCTGTTGGTAAACGACACTCCTGTCCATAACAGTTGCAGTGCCACTCAGTGCTTAAAAGCGCAAAGATCAGAGGAGCACTGCCACAGCGCCCGTTACCCTGAGACATAATTTGACAAGTCCCATGTCCCTGTAATGTCACCAGCACCCTTACCCTTCAAACCCGGAACGCAGTAATGCTCATATTACTGCTTGGCGGCGGTTAAGGTGGCAGTACTTCCACATATACATAGATATTTAAATAAATCTGTACGGTTTTCATAAACTTGTAAGTTCTTCGTTTAACATTCGCGCGGTTTGCAACGTCAAATACGTCATTCGCGAGGACGCCCGCTATTGGCGTGTTACAAGCTTACGAGCACTTTCGACGTGCGCTCCATCTCAACAAGGCAATAATGCCCGGTGTTCTCTAAAATATTTAAAATACGTAAACTCTTACGAGACCGTCCAACCAGGTGCTAAACATACATATCGTGAACTTGTCCCTAACCTAAATTTAAACGCAAATTATTTAACTATATTATTGAAAAAACATTCTACTCCCTGGAGGAATTTTTGTAATTTTATTAATTTATAAAAGACATGACTGTGTATTGTAATTGATGACGTATTTTAATTTATTGACATTCGTTTAATTGTATCACTTTATTTTTAAATTTAAGATTACCTTGGTTTAATTTAATAATGTATAATTAGTTGGTCAATGTAATGTGATTTTTATTAATAATGTTTCTTTGAGACTCTACATTTCGTATGCCTTGATGGTACGTCATGGAGATCAATATTTTAAACGTTAACATCTGTACTGTTATACCCATGATGACGAATAAAATGATTTGATTTGATTTGATTTGATTTGACCTAAAGCCCGCGCCCAGCGGATCAAACTGTCCTCACATTTTGGTGTCACCCAAATCGCAGCACGCGGTTCCGGCGGCTAGCCGCCGTGATCCAGCGGCTCCTGTATTCATCAACCAAATCAAGGTACGTGGTGCTTTGTTCCGTGTTTGGCATTGACGGTGCAAACCTGTAGGTGCGGTTCAGAACTCCCTAAAGAAATCGCGAGATGGTTCCTTGTGGAGCTACGTCTAACCTGACGTATGGAAACTTTCCATTTTGTTAACTTCGTTCCCATACAAAATGTATGTATGTACAAAATATTATAAAATAACTCCATTAGTTTGCTATTTAGTACTCGCGCGTGTGTATCGAGCATTTTGATAAGAAAAAAATTTTTTATTTTAGTTTTGTTTGTAAATAAATTCAGTTACTTTTGGAAATGAAGCAACTACATGAAATTCTAAGTGTAAACTCCGATGGAGCATATAAGTTACTTGCTTGCAACGATGTTTGTGCGCGTTTTAATCGATTGACTACAGCGCGTCTGCGGCTGATTTGGTAACACGACCTACAGCTTAGTACAAAAAGCAATGGGGGCCGAATCCCGTGGTCGCGGGTTCGAGTACAGTGGGGTCGAAGGAATTTTTGTCTGTGTTCGATCTTTGTATTTAATAATGAAGTCTTGTGAAATTAAGTAAACTCACATAGTCAGTCTTGAGGCTGCTGCCGTCAGACAGCGTTAGCTCTAGTTTGTCGTCACCGTCAGGCGACATAAAAGCATCATACACTTGAACTGTAATAAAAGTACATAAATCAGACCTCTCCCTTTCTACTGACAGTCAAGTTGTCAATTAAAAGAAATGAAACACAGGTTTTTCTTGATCTTACAAATGCTTCTTGACCGCCATTTTGCATGTGTGCTTACGATGCATGCCACATGCTACAGGCGTAATAATTTATAGTTGTTCAATAAATATTTTATAGTCAAAATTGCCAAAAGTTTTGTTGTTGTAGTTAGGTTAAATTTTCACGCTTTTTCAATCTGTCTGCACAGTTTTAAAAATTACTTTTTCTCAAACGTGCTGTAAATGTTTGCATTACTTTAAAAAAAAACCCACAATATTTGTGATTCATTGAACATGCAACTCTTTGTCATTATGAAGGAACACATCATACAACTTATGCTTAAGGAGATACAGAATAAATTTCTAAGATATATGTATTTAAGACAGTATGGGGTATATGCATTCTACCCACGGATGGACCCAACATTATTTATATTAAATTATATATTAAGCATGATAGGTTACAATAAACTCGAAGTCAGGAGAAACGTAGCATTAGTAACATATATTTTTAAATTACTAAAGGCAAAATCAAAATGACAACGTGGATTTACTGAGGCACATAAATTTTAGTATGCCAAACAGGTATGTGGAACGATGGCGACGGCCGCAGCTACTGGTGGTGCCATATGCTCGCACCAACATGTCACGAGAATCGCCGTTCACTCGGGCAACTCGGGTCATGAACTTATATGATAATGAGGTGAACATATTTACGTGTCCTCTGAGTAAATTCACAAAGGTTGCTTTATTTATCTGTAGTTATCAGTTAGATTAATAATAAGTATGTACTTGTAAATATTAATTATATTGTCTAGACTATCGCATTGGATAATAATCTGTAATGATAGTTTAGTATGGCTAAAATAAATAAACTAATTGATATACCTACTCATAAAAAGTTACAGTTTAAAATAAATATAAATACACATTATCTATATAAAAAGCATTAATAAGTAGGTGTTGGCAAACGTTAGTAACGTTACGTATTCGAGGGCGAGTGTACACGCTAAGAAATTCGACATGTCTACTACAGAAAAAATGAGAATGGTCTTATACACGACAAGAACTTTGTCGGTTTGACGAAAATATGTCGTGTCATTTGCAGACGAGAAAACGATGAGTATGTACACGATACGAATGCTTTCGGACAGACGTGTGTAGGGTAAAATGTGTCAGTGCATTAAGAGTCTTCCAGGTAGCTGTCGTTTTACTACCAACTGTGAGAAGAAATATGTTGTCATATATATTGACTACTAAGCAAAACCCGTCCGCGCGCATAAACGTTCGTTTGCTGACAATGCATCTCGCCTCGCCCCATACAATAGAGAAGATTTATTTCTCTTGTCCGAATGAACGATTAATGAATACTCACCGCTAGGTCTCATAGTAACGTTTTCACATCTAACTTTCTCGGCGGCCCACTCGCCAAGATATTCTGGCAGTATACCCGAAAGTATACCCTTGTTTTTGTACAGGTGCACGATGTGAGGTGGAACAAAGTCTTCATCGGGCGGCGGGAACCATTCCTTGTCTGAAATTGTTAGAAACACATAGCTTTTTAATTAAACTAATTCTTCTGGATTTAAAACTAGCGTTTTTTTTAACGTATCTATTTGTTTCTAGATCCCATAGTGAAGGCTGACTGGCATAATGGAATGAAAACTAATAAGGAACGCGACCACACACGAAAGATCCTATTATCAGCATTTTTCATCCGTATTAAACATTCACTTTGCTAAGTAGAAATGAAGTTTTAGTTAGGTATATTACATTCCTATCACCGCTGTTTGCTTTTCAAATAAATATACCTTATTGTTGAGAGCTGAGTTACTCATTGCACGGCCCGTGGCAGCACAAACAGCCGACTACAACATGGACTCTTTTCATTATTTTGCATTAAAAAAATATATATTTTATCTATACACATATCATAAACCCTCTATGATGTGTTCAAAAAACCGCAAATTACGACCAGCAGAAAGATAAATTGATTTGTTAGAATAAATTCCTAAAAACAAAACAATATGATTCGACCTCATTTCTAATTTCAGTCGAGATGAAGTTTTATTCGAAATTAAATGTCAATAGCAACCAATTTTGACAAATCTCACACGTTACTTGATATCGACTTGAGATCGAACGATATGATAGTTGGGGCCGACCAAAAAGCTTTTAAGCTTCTTGGGGCCGACTCTAGTATGTCTATGAATTTAAAAAAAAACTACGGTTGCGTGACACACAAGTGAATTAAGTTTTTTTGCATTATTTTACTAATAATTACTGCTAATAGCTCTGATCAATGCCGCAATTCCGGTCGTAACATGCTGTTCCTGAACACATCACAGAGAGCTTATATTATCGTGTGATCGTTTCATAAACCCACACTCGTAAATACACCATTATATTCTATATTATATTGTATTTGGCAAAGTACTCGCATCACCTTCTTCTTTTCCATCTTTTTTTTTAAATAACCATAATTATCTTGTACAAAATAAATTTTACGTTGTATTGCTCGTTTTGCTGTAGGTTAGCGTGTTCCAATAAAAATTATACATAAGTCAATATCCACTTAAAATGGTATTGCCTAATATGACTAAAATCCCTGAATCTGAGTAAACTCACA